>NW_025728790.1:0-122974 GCF_021461385.2 Schistocerca piceifrons | reverse complement strand
AATCAAATGGCAGAATTCTTTGC
This sequence comes from Schistocerca piceifrons, assembly GCF_021461385.2. Taxonomy (NCBI): domain Eukaryota; kingdom Metazoa; phylum Arthropoda; class Insecta; order Orthoptera; family Acrididae; genus Schistocerca; species Schistocerca piceifrons. Next base: position 122,951 of record NW_025728790.1, on the reverse strand, counting down.
TGGACAATGCCTTCTCCATTTTCTGAGCACCTATCGCTTCACATCCATGGGGGCAGCAGAGCCCGGATGAGTTACTCCTTAGCCGGGAGCCACACACTCTCCTCCACTTTCTGTGGCCTGCGCCACACCTGTCACGGTCAAGTTCATCCAATCACTTTGTAGCAGGATCACTGGTGTTGCATGAGGGTTTGGTTGCCAGCCCAAGTGGATATCAGCCACTGTTGCCCACCAAGGATGCTGTCTTTATGATGTGCGTACAGCCGACACTCTGTTGGCGCACCACTTTGATCAGTTGTGCCCCTGGAAGCTACCAGTTCATGGGTGTGTGCCCCCTTTGCTTCAAACCAGTCATCGTCTGCTGTGGAGGCACCCCCATCCCATTCGCTGCCTCCTCCACGTGTGGTGCCCTGCGGTCCAGCTTCCTGGCAGCAGGTGCTGATCTACCTCCGGCCTCGGGTCCATTGCCACAGCCTGCTGTTCCAGTCGGGCCACCTCCACAGGGCCCATTGCTACCATCACCTCAGCCATCATCATGAGTAGGTCCAGCCCTGTATCCTCCACATGGGATCTGTCTGGTGATGACAACTACTTAGTTTCTCTTAAAATGTTTCAGTATTTGTTTTATTGAAACTTCTTTTGATATATGTTTTTCTTATATTATGTTTATCAGTTTTTAGCAGTGAGACAAATAAGGCTGAGTGATCTGAAAGTCCTAGGTCTAGACAGAATTTATGTAGTATTGAGTAATGGCAGTAAAAAATGTTTGGTATTGAAGTATTCTATAGATTAGAGAAATTGCTTTTAGGAGAGTATTGTAAGGGATGGAGGCTGGGAGGTGGGAAGAGAAGGAACTAGTACTTCAACAGTAAACACGCAATTCTTTAAAGAGTCAAACTCCTATGCACAAAACAACTACATAATTCTACTTACTTTACATATGAGTTAATGTGCTAATGTGTCATTAAGCATGTAAGTGAGAAAAAGTCTGAAATTATGTTTAAAGTTTGTTGGAACTTGCTAAGTGCCCTATCAAACACTGAATCAGTATAGTCAGGTTACCACATGCTCTGTTTTAAGAAAAAGCTAGTTTTTCATGCTTCTCAATGTTTATGACGTTACATCTCCTGAAATGTGTATTGAACAATGCTATAATTTTGCAGATGCATTCAGTATGTTGTTACATGTGGATACTGTCTGAGAATGTGTTGTGAATAGACTTAGTTGTAAAAAAGTCAGGCCTGATGCTAAGGTTTTACTGCATGAACAGCTAAAATGTAGTAAATGATAAGCTCTTTTCCTTGCGTGATTTTGCGGAGTTTTGCCAGTGAGAAAAAGTTTCATGAAGGTTTGAAATTATTTGTAAAGTTTGTTGGAAATCACTAAGTGCTCTCATTCTCAAATACTGGATTCTATTTGCACACAGTGAGTTCTGTTGACTCAAGACATATACACAGTTTGTAACTATAATACTTATTTTAATGTATTAAATCTGTAACATATACCTTAATGAATTGATTATAACAATATTTTAAATACACTCAGTAATTAGATTAAATATTGACAGTCAAATTGGTAAAAGTTTTTAGCATAAGTGGTGGTTCTATTTACATTGGAATGATCATAGTGAATGTAAGTAGTTGAAGTTTTAATGGTGGAACTTCTCACCCATTTAACATTCTTTATCTTTATTATTCTGATAAGAATGGATAATTTAGCACATGATATATAGATGACAACTTGGTGATACACTTATAGCTCCAGTAACGATTCTATAACAAACTGTAACTAAGCAAGACTTGTCTTCAGTGATATTTAATACAAGAATTGGAAAATAAACTTTCATTTAACCAGTTAAATCAGTACACTGTAAAACACTACCAGTACACAACTATTCAACTTAAAATAATTTGAATGTCTAACGTAAGTATGAACATTTACGTCAGTGGCGTGAAATTGTCAGCTTTAAAACTTTTTGCACAGATGCCACCTTTGTATGAATCAATATATTTCTTGTAAGAGGTAAGAGGATTGTGATACAATGTGAGACATACTGGATGACACTGATGAAGATATACATGCTGAAACATGTCACCCAGTTGTTTCATGTTGAACAGTTGTATCATTGATGTGCTGAGGTAGTTGGTTAACTAAGTAATGTTTGTTTTCTTGTTCCCTGTATTAGATACCACTGAAAATTGGCTGTGCATTTACTGGTTTGGTAAATAATATATAATCAGTAGTGCAGCTTAAGATTTACAAACATGACATTTATACAGTAGATTCAAGGTGGGAAGAACCCAAAATACAGGGTTTTTATACATGATTTCCTCAATAGCAAATGAGAATTTCATTCCTCATTCACTCCATCTCCTATCCCCCCAGATACCTTTTCAAGATACTTAATCACAATATCCTCACCTTCTTTCTGTATGTCCTCCTCCTCCTCCCCTCTTGCTGACCTACTTTGTGCTCCCATAATTGTTCTTTCTTCTTTTTGCTTTAAGTACTGAACTTCATAGTAACATTTTGTTATTAGTGTTGTTAGAATGAATTTTCAGTCTTCAGCAGTGTGTGAACTGACATGAAACTGCCAGGAAGACTAGAACTGTGTGCTGGACTGAAAATCAACCTTGGGACTATTGTCTTTCATGAGCAAGTGCTCTGCCAACTAATCTGCCTAAGCAAAACCCATGAACTGCTTTACTGTCGCCAGTTCCCCATTTACCAATTTGGAAGGTGGGAGGTGAGGAACTGCCAGAAGTAAAGCTGTGAGGACAGATTGTGAGTTATGCAGGGTAGCACAACTGGTAGAGCATTTTCCCATGAATTGCAAAAGGTCCCAAGTTAGAGTCTTGGTTCAGCGCACAGTTCCAACCTGCCAGGAGTTTCATCATCATTGCTGTTGGTTGCCATTTATTAATCTACTGTCTGCTTTATGCCATTTTTGTTTAGTATCTTTCTTCAGTTTTCATTTATTTTGTGTTTTTGATCTGATGTTATCTGGCCCTTATTTTTTCTTTCTTGCCTTGCTGTTACTCCACAATATCCAACTCTATCAACTCTCCTCCATATATCTAAGAGACTCTTCTTGGCTGCACTTTGTGTAACTTGCATGTTTCATTGTCAGATGTCCAGAAATGCTGTTCCTTCTTATGTTTCTTCTTCTTCCCAAAATTTTATGAGTAAGGCTCAAGTTGTATTTAATGCCGTGTGTAAATGGTAAATCTTTCCAGGGTGTATGTCTGTTTCTATCATTATTCATGTTTTCCTTGTGAATGTTAAATGGTGCTATGCCATGTCATCAAAACTTCCAAACTATGGATAGAATGTAAGTCATTTTTTATTTCATTGTGAACATGCATACCAATTTGTCAGTAGTGGATGACCTTGTTTTCCAGATTACGGAAATCTGCTGCAAAAATACTTCTAGAAGCTCAACAATCCCTCAAAGACGGGGATGAGGAGAAGAGTTATGTTTTACATATGAGATACATAGAAACAATGATGTATGTTCTCAAGAGAGAAGAACCCAAGAGTAATAGAAAAGCTGATTCATTAAGAGATGCATTAAAAGAAAGCGTAATAGCTGCTGAAAAACTGTCTCGAAGTCTTGAAAAACGGTAAGTATCTGACCTGTGCAAATGATTGAGGCATAAATTTCCAATTTTACTGTTATAATTTCTTGTTTCATAAATATGGTGATAAAAAATATGTACTGTATGATGTATTACATGAGCACTAGCGGAATCAGCATTGCTTCGAATTGCTTATTTTCCACTGACATGAAGATAAAACTGTTAAGTTTTCTTATGTACATGTTCACTTCTGACATGTCCATACCATGTGTGTTTCACTCCCTCAATAGGGTAGCATAGAGTAGTGGGATTCAAGTTATTGTCTAACAATCCATATGTGGGTGTTCCATGGGTTCCTCGAAAAGGGATGGTTCTGTTGGAATGTGCTGTTTCCTTCCTGTCCGAGCTTGTGGTCGCTGTTTAGTGACAGGACATTAACCCTAATTTTCTTTCTTATTTCCTTGTCTCTTACTCCAGAAGATGAAGTATGGGAACTGCAATTTGGGTCATTTTGAATTGTGCAGTAGTGTTAATTTCTGTAACTAATTCATTGAAAGGACCTTATTTTGCAATGAATTCAAGTTGAAAGTATCGGGCATGGTTCAAGTACTCAAAAGGTGTCAAGTCAGCTGTAGTGAGTCATAATGATAAAAAAGCGAAACTACTGAGCCTTGCATCTGCATCCACTTACTTGAAGATTAGTTCTTATGTTAAGAATATTTGGGAAAGGAAAATTTCCTGACCAACCACAGAAATAGTTTCAAGCTCAATGAATTTTTTTTCATATTATATTTGTACATAATACAAAATAATGTATGTATGCAGACCTAAGAAACAAATGAAAATTTGTATCAAGGCCGAGATTCGAACCTGGGTCTCTTGCTCACTGGGCAAACATGCTAACCACTATGCCACCCTGGCACAATCCCTTTACACAACTGCACCGACTACCCTAGCATGCCTCCCTCCTCAATCCAAATTCTCTTTCACATCTCAGCTCACTCGGTATTCCCTCCAAAATCGAACAGCATTGCAAAGGCTCTCCAGCTGTGTTGGAATGGCACCTCAGCATCGAACAAAATGGAGGATCCTACCTGAAACACAGTCATAGGTGCTTCAATCAAATGCTTCATTCCATAGACCTTTTCAAATCTCAAACATCTGTGATGAATACTCACAGACTGAGGCAACAAATGAAAATTTGAACCAAGGCTGCAATTCGAACGCATGTCTCCTGCTCACTAGGCAAACACACTAACCACTATGCTATCCTGGTATAGTGGCTTTATACAACTACATGGACTACCCTAGCATGCCTCCCACCTCAGTTTAAATTCCCTTTGACAGCTCAGCCCACTTGGTATTCCCCCTAAACTCGAACTCTTTTTCATTAAAGCACCTGTGCCAGGATTTCAAGCAGGAACCTCCATTTGATGCTGAAGTGCTATTCCAGTACAGTTGGAGAGCCTCTGCTATGCTATCGGCATAATTGGTAATTGGGTTGAGGAGGAAGGCGTGCTAGGATAGTTCTTGTAGTTGTGCAAAGCTACTGTGCCAGAAGGCATAGTGGTTAGCACATCCGCGTAGTGAATAGGAGATCAAAGTTTGAATCCCAGCCTTGGTATAACTTTTCATTTGTTGATTCAGTCCGCATATATAGATCATAGATGTCTGAGACTTGAAAAGGCCTCTGGAACCGTATAGCTTATTTGAAAGAATACTGTAATTGGGTATCACCTTCTCCTTCCATACCCCTTTTGCAAGTGATTGATGAACAGATGAGCTTAAGCTCTTGCGGCACTACTGCTCTTTCCATGCAACAAGTCTATTCTCTCAGGAGTATAGCAAATAAAGGCTTGAGTATGAGCCAGGCAGTCCTGTGGACTCAAACTGGGAATTGACAAGCATCACCAGTGCTTAGTAAGTGTAACCGCCGGGCATATTACAGATATAGGGGTAATGCCATCTGCATGTAGTATATAAGGAAGAATTATGTGATGGGTTTATCATTCTGAAATTATATTTGAATGTTAGTCATTTTTGAGAAGATCATGTTGTGTCTTCTGTAATAGGAGAGATGTTACTAGGATGTCAGAATTTGATAGTGACATTATTGTGGCCTATTGGGACTGCGTTTTATTGTTCCTCAATATTGCTGCTCATGCAGGTTGGGATTTCGTTACTAACATGTAAATATGTAATCAGTGGATTCAAGAGGGCCATACTCAGTGCCATGCAGGATCTCAGTATTCCTGTGGAACTAGCACCTCCTGGGACAAACTTATTGTCCTCAGTTTTGCAGAATCATGCAGCCATGTTATGCACGTGGAGTAAGGAAATGGGCTTCTTTGATACAAGACGCGTATCCTTATAAACAGTGGCTACACTTTATGTCAAACAATACAAAGGTGTAGAACCAAGCATTCGTTATGTGGGAACTGGAACTGGCTGTGTCAGTGGCTCATGATAGCTCACCTGAGCCAGACAAGATTCAGTGTTTCTAAACATGACAGTTTGTGCTCAGAAGAAACCATGCTTGCTGCTTTCAATTAAATTTGGTCTGACGGGCTCTATACCAACTATTGTAGGGAGACAGTGTTAACCTCCTAATGTTTCTGTTCCTACCACAAAACATTTAAAGCCTTACCTATTTTTTACATAATTTTACATTTTTTTGAAAATATATTGCTTGGGCAATCCATTCCTACATTTATCTTGAAAATCTAAGGAGGTGATGCAGGTGGAAGTAGATGAAAGGTATCTACATCTACACGCACACTCTGCAAATCACATTTAAGTGCCTGGCAGAGGGATCATCAAACCACCTTCACAATTCTCTATTATTCCAACCTCGTATAGCACGCAGGAAGAACAAACACCTATATCTTTTGGTACGAGCTCTGATTTCCCTTGTTTTATCGTGGTGATCATTTCTCCCTATGTAGGTCATTGTCAACAAAATATTTTTGCATTTGGAGGAGAAAGTCGGTGACTTGAATTTTGTGAGAAGATTCTGCCACCGCATTATCCTAAGATAACTCAGGCTCTTGAAAATTATCTGCAAATCGCAAACAATAGAAAATCCAGGATGGAATGTAACAATGTTATGAAAAGGAAAGTTGCCACTCACCATATAGTGGAGATGCTGAATAGTAGATAGGCACAACAAAGAGACTATTATAAATAAAGCTTTCGGTCTGTAATGCCGTCATCAACAATAGGTCACACACACACACACACACACACACACACACACACACACACACACACACTGCAGAGTGTGTGTGTGTCATCTATAGTTGATGAAGGCCTCACAGGACTTAAGCTTTGCTCTCCTGCTGGCCCAAGGTATTCCTGCCTGTCGTAAGAGGTGACTAAAAGGGGTCTCGCACGTTTCGGCCTTTATGTGGTGGTCTGACTTCCATTTTTCAAAATTTTCCCAAAGAGCGAGCCAATTGGGGAAGGGCGCCTTATATGGTGCATCGTGTCCATCATGCATTGACATCTTTAGCCCACTTTCTCGACGTTGGATTGCAGTCCTGCCCATTCTCCATCTCTTGGGCGAGGACACCTTCCTGGGTCCATTTTCCACTATGCACTTTTCAGTGTCACTTTCTGTGCCGACGATGACAATGGATTTCTTTGCACCTGATATCCAGCACAGTAGCCAGTCTGTTGTGGTGGGGCCACCATGTACCATGTTATTTGTAGGTGCCTGACCGCACAGGGATCACTCTCCTGATGCCGTCACCGTTATCTCCCCATGTATGCCAAGGGGTAGATGCCCATCCCCCTGGGTCATTGGGACTCCCGGCAATGGCCATCCTGCCAGGTGGTCTTTGCTGCGGCTGGGTGGCGCCTGTGGGGAGGGCCCCTGGACAGAGTGGGTGGCATCAGGGCAGATGACACGCGATGAAGCGTAGTCCATCATCTCTTGCTGGTGGTGAAACACCAGCAGCATCTAAGCATTCATGAGCTCAATTCAGCACACAGAAGTACGACCCCCAATCATTCCCCTCCCTGGCCACACCATGGGAGGAACGTCAGGCTAAGGATGGCAGCGGATCTTGTTCACCCTGGTACCTTGTATGTTCGAGAGCTGATGGGGAATATTTCGTGACTATGAAGCCTCAGTTTTTTGTTGAGCATTTAAGGGACAAGTTTGGGGAGGTGGAGGGATTGTCCAAAATGAGATCTGGGTCAGTTTTGATCAGAACAGCAACCTCTGCCCACTCACGGATGTTACTCGCTTGTGACAAGCTAGGGGAAGTTTGTGTAACCATCACGCCCCATAAGAGCTTAAATATGGTCCAGGGTATCATATTTCACAGGGAACGTCTTCTGCAGTCTGACAATGAGCTGCGCTCCAATTTAGAGCGGCGAGGTGTACATTTCATCCGGTGTGTCCACTGGGGTCTGAGGGATAATCATGTTGCCACCGGTGCCTTCATCTTGACCTTTGAGGGTGATACATTGCCCGAGAAGGTCAAGGTGATGGTCTACCGCTGTGATGTAAACCCCTGTATCCCTCCCCCAATGCTGGATGTTTGGCCATATGTCTTCCTGCTGTACTTCCAGCATAACATGTCGAGATTGCGGACGCCCATCGTATCCCACTACTCCATGTGCCCCACCTCCTATCTGTGTCGACTGCAGAGAGCACCATTCACCTTGCTAGCCAAAATACATGATTCTCCAGAAAGAAAGGAAAATCATTTAGTACAAGACCCTGGACTGACAGATCTACACTGAGGTTAAGAGAAAATTTGGATGCCTGCATCCTGTTACATATGACATCGTCTTACGCTGCCGCTACAACAGTTCTGGCACCATCAGCTCCGCCAACCCCAGTCACCTCTCATAGCTGGAAGACTACACCTGCACCGTTGATGGTGGGAGACATTTCCCTCCCTGTTGCTCCCGCACCACCTACTTCGATAGCATCACCCCCCCCCCCCCCCCCCAACCATCGAGGAAGTCCGTGCCCACTTCTAAGCTGGAGAAGCGTAAGCCTTCTTCAGCTTCTCTTGCTAGGAAGGGGTTTCTTGCGTCACTCCCTTCCCAGGTTTCTGCTAGTGGGACAGATGACACCCGCCAGTGGCTGAAGAGCTCAAAAGCAGCTGGTCATAGGGCTTCATGCTCATCCTCAGTCCCGGAGACTGAGCCAGTGAAGTCCTCTCAGCCAGGGAAACCCAAGGAGTAGCGGGAGAAATCCAAGAAGAAGACCCCTAAGACCAAGGAAATTGTGGTGGCACCCACACCGCTGCTACCTACAAGCTCTGCTTCTGAGGATGGGGTGGAGATTCTTGCGTCTGCTGAGGACCTGGTTCTCATCACACCCTCAAACACAATGGATATAGACTGCTCAGGCAATAAGTCGATGACAGCAGGTGACCCTGAGGCGTAAACTGCCTCATTGAATGTTCCATGCCTTCCCAGTCTCGCGATGACGTCATCCTCCAGTGGAATTGTGGCAGTTTTTTCCACTGCCTGGCTGAGCTACAGCAACTACTAAGCTTTACACCTGCTATCTGCATTGCCCTCCAGGAAACGTGATTCCCAGGGATGTGGACCCTGCCCTCTGTGGCTGTAAGGGATATTACAGGAACCGTAGTGACTAAACGAGTGTCATTTGGAGTTTGTGTCTGTGTCTTAAACTCAGTTTGTAGTTACACTTTGCCCCTTAAACTCCTATTGAAGCTGTGGCTGTCAGAATAAGGACAACACAGGAAATAACTGCCTGCAATGTATGTCTTCCTCCAGATGCTGGAGTATCCCTGAATGTATTAGCTGCACTGACTGATCAACTCCGTAAACCTTTCCTACTTTTGGGAGATATTAACACCCATAACCCCTTATGGGGTGGCACCGTGCTTACTGGCCGAGGCAGAAATGAAACTTTACTGTCTCAGTTCGACCTCTACCTCTTAAATACTGGGGCTGCCACACATTTCAGTGTGGCTCATGGTAGTTACTCGGCCATTGATTTATCAATTTGAAGCCCAAGACTTCTCCTATCTATCCACTGGAGAGCACATGATGACCTGTGTGGTAGTGACCACTTCCCCATCTTCCTGTTACTGCCCCGGCATCAGGCCCACGGACGCCTGCCCAGATGGGCTTTAAACAAGGTGGACTGGGAAACTTTCACCTCTACTGTCACCGTTGAATTTCCCCCACATGGTACCATCAATGTGATGGTTGAGCAGGTGACTACAGTATTTGTTTCTGCGGCAGAAAATGCGATCCCTAGCTCTTTAGGGTGCCCCCGGTGTAAGGCAGTCACTTGGTGGTCACCAGAAGTTGTGAAGCAATTAAGGAGCGTCGGCGAGCTCTACAGCAGCTTAAGGAGCACCCTTTCCTGGAGCACCCCGTAGCATTTAAACGGCTCCGTGCCTGCGTTTGCCAATGTACCAAATAATGGAAGTAGGAGTGTTGGGAAAGATACGTCTCGACCATTGGGTGCCAAATGTCACCTTCCCAAGTCTGGGCAAAGATCAAATGTCTTTCCGGCTACTAGACCCCAACAGGTGTTCCCGGTGTGACCATAAATGGAGAGTTATCTACCGACGCAAAAGCGATTGCCAAGCACTTTGCTCGAGCCTCGGCATCAGAGAATTACCTCCAGCCTTCCGCACTGTCAAACAGCGGGTGGAAGGGAAGTCCTCTCATGCACTGCATGTCACAGTCCTCTCATGCACTGCATGTCACAGTGTATCCTATAATGCCCCATTTACAGAGTGGGAGCTCCTCAGTGCCCTTGCACATTGCCCCGACACAGCTCCTGGGCCTGGTCAGATCCACAGTAAGATGATTAAACATCTCTCATCTGACTACAAGCGACGTATCCTCGTCATCTGCAATTGGATCTGGTGTGATGGCGTCTTTCCATCTCAATGGCAGGAGAGCACCATCATTCCGGTGCTCAAACCTGGTAAAAACCCACTTGATGCAAATAGCTATCAGCCCATCAGCCTCCCAACGTTCTTAGTAAGCTGCTGGAACGTATGGTGTGTCAGCGGTTGGGTTGGGTCAGGTCCTGGAGTCATGTGGCCTACTGACTCCATATCAGGGCGGCTTCTGCCATGGTCGCTCTACCACTGATAATCGTGTGTCCCTGAATCTGCCATCCGAACAGCCTTTTCCAGATGCCAGCACCTGGTTGCTGTCTTTTTTGACTTACATAAAGCATATAGCATGACCTGGTGACATAATATCCTTGCCACATTGTATGAGTGGGATCCGCCATGAAGATGTGTGTCATGCATTTCTGTCGGCGTTGTACCATTCATCCGGAACCAGCACTTTACCGTAATCGTGATCCACTCACTGTAGTGGAGACATATCAGTTCTTAGGTATGATTTTCGATGTTCTTTTGTCTTGGCTTCCCCATCTTCATCAGCTTAAATGGAAGTGTTGGCAGCACCTCAATGCACTCCTCTGCCTGAGCAACACCAACTGGGATGCAGATCGCTCCACGCTGCTGCAGCTCTACAGAGCCCTTGTTCAATACTGCATTGAATATCAGAGTCTGGTTTATGGTTCGGCAGCGTCCTTAGCATTGTGTTCGCTCGACCCATTGCATCATTGCGGAGTTCGACTAGCGACAGGAGATTTTAAAACGGGTCTGGTGACAAGCATACTGGTGGAGGCTGGAGTCCCTCCATTGAAGATCAGATGTGCACAACTGCTCGCTAGTTACGTTGCACACATTCATAGCTCTCCTGAACATCCTAATTACTGTCTTCTTTTCCCAACCATGGCAGTTCACCTCCCATATAGGCAGCCCAGGTCAGGGCTAACGATTGTGGTTCATGTGCGATAGCTTCTATCTGAACTGTAGTCCTTCCCTTCACCACCTCTCCTCGAGGTCCATTCTTGTACACCTCCGTGGTGTAGCTGTGGCTCGAAGCTTTGCCTGGACATTTCGCATGGCCATAAGGACTCTGTTAACCCTGTGACTCCCAACTGTCACTTACTCTGTATTCTTGAAGTGTTCCGGGGCTCTGAAGTGGTTTACACCGACGGCTTGATGGCTGATGGTAATGTTGGCAATGTTGGCTTTGCCTTTGTCCACAGAGGCCATATTGAACAGCATTCCTTGCCCAATGGCTGCAGTGTATTCACTGCAGAGCTGGTAGCATATTTTGTGCACTTCAGTATATCCGTTCTTTCTCCGAGGAATCATTTCTTCTGTGTACTGACTCCTTGAGCAGCCTACAAGCTATCGACCAGTGCTAACCTTGCCATCCTTTGGTGGTGTCCATCCAGGAGTCCATCTATGCCCGGGACCGGTCCAGTCAGTCAGTGGTGTTTGTGTGGACCCCAGGACACGTCCGCATCCCAAGCAATGAATTTGCTGACAGGCTGGCCAAACAGGCTATGCGGAAACAGCTTCTGGAGATGGGCATCTCTGAACTGACCTGCATTCTGACTTATACCACAGGGTTTTTCAGCTGTGGGAGATGGAATGGCATAACAGTATGCACAACAAATTGCATGTCATTAAGGAGACTACGAATGTGTGGAAGTCTTCCATGCGAGCCTCTCGCCAATATTCTGATGCACTGTCCTACTTTGACTGCCCAATGATGAAATATTGGGTTACCAGACTCTTTGCCGCTCATTTTATCTGACAATGCTTTATTGGCTGATTTAGTTTTACGTTTTATTGATGAGGGTGGGTTTTATCATTTGATCTAAGTTTTATCGCATGTCCTTTGTCCCTCTGTGCCCTCCACGCTAGCGCTTTTAGGGTGGAATTTTTAATGTGTTGCAGAGTGGCTGGCTTTTCCTTTTTATTCTCGTGGTCGGCCAGCCACTGTAATCTGCTTTCTTGTTTTACTCTCTTCTGTTTCTAGTGCCTCTCTGTTGTTTTCTTGTCCTCTATTGTTCCTTTTAGTGTTTGTTGCCTTTTCTTCGTCCTTGTGGTTTTTCCTTCTTTCCTGTTTTGTGTTATATGTCTCCTCTGTGTTATTCTCACACTTGTGGCATTGTTTTATTAGGAACAAGGGACCGATGACCTCATAGTTTGGTCCCATCCCCCCCTCTTTTAAACCAACCAACCAACTGTAAGCTTTGTTTGTAACAGTCTTTTTGTTGTGCCTATCTGCGACTCAGAATCTCTGCTATATGCGGAGTGGCAACTTTCCTTTTCATAATATTGTTATCGGCAAGTAGTTGTTACAACATGTTGTTTATTACGAGGATGAAAATTTTTGATTTAAATATACAAATAAGATGGCAGACAAGATAAGTATTAAAAATCTGTTTGTGTATGATAGGTTCTGAAGTGTGGTGTGACGCACCAAGGGATCTGACACCATGGGCAGTAGTATCATGTTTCTCTCTGGACGCTCCTCTCGCATGTGTCCTGCTTCTTGGAACAAACTGTGAACACTCATGTCAGATTGCATTTCTTCTGTGTTGGCTCGACGACTTCAGGGAAATGTCTTCCTGTCAACCGAAGAGGGAGGGGTATTTGTCCTAGTTGGCCTTGATTAGGAGAAATGATGCTCCCTTTGTACATTACAACTATTTTTTCTGAGAGGGTTGATATGAATCCCAGTAAGTCCTCTTTCCCTCCAGATTTGCCATACAAAATAAACGAATTCCACACAGAAATATCCAGCAAACGGGTAAAGATTTTCGTGTGATACTTCTTGCTTTGCTTTCTTTGTATTGGATATGATGCCATTCTTTGATCAGCTCGATCTACTCCTCCCATTGTGTTATTGTAGTCAAGCACAAGCTTTGGCTTCATTACTTTCCTTGGCCTTTTTTCAGTCTGCACCATATCCATAGTGTGGATACATGAAAGAAGTACCACGCATTTCTTGTTTTTCCAATGCAATGCTAGAAGTTTTACTCATCCTTCAGCTGCAATTTCCTCTATACAGAATTTTTTTTATTTCTGAGAGATCATGGCATCTCTTTCTGGGCAGTTTTTAATGTTCTGTAACTATCAGTGGGCTTCAAAACTAGGAAGTCTGTTAACTGTGGGGAATGTGTGAAAGTTATGTCATTAGACAGTAACCTTGCTTCTGGAGCTGTTCTACAAGTGTCAGTTTCTGACAACATTGGAAAATCCATAAAATGTGCATCCAGTTTTGTCCCTTTCCCCATATAAATAATCTGCTAGCTGATTCACACAGCATGTAGAATTTTATTCCAAATCTTGCCCTTTTCATCTGGATATACTGTACCCAACCCGGTTGGCTGTTGTACGAAAGTAGACATTCATCCACCTTAGTGTCCTTTGAAGACCATAAAAAGTTTTTACTTTATTTTCAAGGTGCTGCTAAACTGGCCAAATTTTGTTCAGCTTAGGATTTGGGTGATTTGCAGCATCATACATTCTGTTATCAGAAAAATTAAGATACTTTGTAATTTGGGAAAACCTTTTGTAGGACATTACGTCACTGAGAAATGGAGGTTGAGAGGCTCGCCTGCTGTGACCAGTACATCTGCATTTCAGATTTTTGAACAACTTTTTGCAAACTGGGTTAGAGCAAGGGAAATGTGAAGTTCTTCACATCATGTCAGCAAAACACTACATCCGGTGGTTGAAATGCTTTGACTGATATATTTTCCTGTTTCCACCAGTATAATTTCCATCAAATCTCTCTCAAAAAAGTGTTGAAATATTTCAAGTTCGTCATTGGCAAAAGGAGTCATACAGTTGGGATTATAAGTGAATGGAAATCTTGGTGTAGCACAATCAGTATTTTATCAACAACATACAACACTCTCAGATGAGACCAGTCTGTATCTGTGTCTTCCTCACATTCTTCCTCATTTGATGAAAGTTCAAAATAGTTATCACTAGATTCCGAAACAGGGGTGCCTTCCCACTGCTCTTCCTCACTGTAATAATCATTATTCCTTTTAGAAGACTGAAAGCAGATGGAAGGAAAAGAGAGGAGAGAGAGAAAGAGAAAGAAAGAGAGAGAGAGAGGTTCTGTCACAGCTGCGATCATTGACATTCAATGAAAGCACTAACTTACCTTTTGAACAGCCGTTAATTAACATATGAAACACAACAAAACCATTCAGGGTCAGAGCATGAGAATGCGTTCCGACATTAGAAGGAACAGATGCTAAGATTCACTGTCAAGGGTTGAGTAGGTCATTACGCTGGTTAATTAAAATGCTCAGTCTGAATTTTAAAAATAAATGAAATAAAAATAACATAACACAGGAAACAATGTTTTTAATTGTATTTTAAATGAACTTCATGATTTTATTGTACATGTACTGATGGTTCCGCAAAGATGAGTACTCTAGGTGGCATCATTATTGTCCGATAGGAGGTCTTCAAGTTCTGTACCTGTAACAAATGTGGTGTCTTATGACATAGAACTGTATGTATAGTGACCCACATAGATCCACAGCCAATCTCCAGGCACACAGTCACAAGATGCGCCACAGAAGTCGGCAAATGCAGCGAGAAGTTTGACATCTTTCAGAGACTGCCACTCACGGATGTGTGCACAGACTCTTGTCCACCCACTCTACCAGATGGCTGACAGCTTTTAGAGATGGGCCCGGCCAGCTCTAACTCAGTCACGTTTCCCTCCACACACGTGTTATCAGACTGTTGTTGTGAGCCACTCCATGGCTACTGTACCCATTGTATTAAGTCTTTTTCTAGACTTAATAATGTTTGTTTTCTCAGTCATCATGTGGTGGTCTCTTGTGGCATTAGAACACATTTGTGATATGTAGGGTCAGATCTTCATGTGTTTTTCATTGTTTAGTTGCCTTTTGCATTTTGCCATGACATGGAGTCTCTGATTCCAACATTGGTGCAGCAATGTAGAGAGCTCATCATGGTCGTGCAACAGGTTTTGCTGGCATTACTCTCCAAAAATTCATCTCCTACTCCTTTTCTTCCTCAGTTCCTGCCTTTTGATGAGGTGGCAGGAGATAAGGAGGTGTATGAACACTGCCTACAGCAGCATTTTCACGCCTTCCTTTTTACAGATGCAGAGGTTTGTCATGCACTATTGTTTTCCTGCATTTCTCCCACCTTATATCAGATGTTGCTGCAGTTGGCCCCATTGCAGTAACCCTCCTTGTTTTGTTTGATACCTTATGTTCGTTGTTGTCTTCAACTTATCGCCACCACACACACGTTGTGACCGCTAGGGTTGAATTTTACCAGTGCAAGAAGCAGCCCCATCGTCTTATTGCTCCTGAGCTGTGACCCTCCTTGACCTGAGTCTCAAGTGCAGTTTTGTCACAGACAAGTCAAAATGTGGATTTCATGGTTTGTGATGTTATCATCCACTCCACTCTGGATACGGAAGTCTGACAATGAGCCCTTCAGTTAGAGGACACCTTCCTCGAAGAAGCTTTGTCAATCGCCCAGTTGTATGAGGTCTCAAAAGCCACTGGTCAGCAACTAGAAGCCTGCGGCAGTGCAAGCTGACCGATCCAGCAGCTCCCACACAGTGCACATACAGTGCTCTAGTCGCTGCTCCCTGTTACCGCCATGTGCATTGTGTTACTCCAAAAATGACAGGTCAGTGTGTCTCCATCATTTCGCCGTCTGTTGCAAGTGACGGAAAAAAGGCCACATTGCAATAGTCCTGCCATTCAGCTGCACAGAATGTAGCATCAGAGACCATGGATATTGGGAAAGTGTCATTGTCAGGGCTGGTTCCTGATTATGATTACAGCAAGCTTTTTATTGTGGTTTTGGTTCTTGTGACAGCTGCATCTGTTGGTAGACACAGGTGCAGCAGTTTCCTTGTTTAATGCCCACACATATTCAGATCTTGATTCTCTCCAGTTGTCGCCAGTAAACAGGCACTTCAGGAGATATGGTAAACAGCAAATCCCCTTGCTTGGCGAATTCATGGCCGGAATTACCTATAAATCAGTGACTTGACCAATGTTCATCTACAAACACTAGTTCAGCAAACCTTTTTGGTTTTGATGCCTTTCAGGCCTTTGGCTTTACGGTCAGAGACTCCATGCAGTTGGCATCTGTCCAGGTTCCCTAGCAGTGTTTGAAACCTCTGTGCTCAGAATTTTAGAACATTTTTATGGTAGGCATAAGATGCATCATAGGCTTTCAATCCCACAATCCATGAAGCAGTCAGCTCGTCCTAGTTTTTTCCATGTTAGGCAGAATCCCCTGGCCCTCCACTCCCAAGTCAAGGCAGAGCTGGACCAGCTCGCCTCCCTCAGGGTTTCAGTTCCCAATTCTTCAATTGAATGGGCCACACATCTTGTCATTGTTAAGAAATGCTCTGGTAAATTGTGCTTTTGCGGTGATTTTAAGGCCAATGTGTGTTCAAAGTCTGTTGTTGACATGTGCCTATTGCCACGTTCTAACAAACTGTTTACACACTTAGCAGATGGTCAGTTCTTCTCCAAACTTGATATGTCTGAAGCATATCACCAGTTACTCATGGATGATAAGTTCAAGATATTATGGTCATTAACACACAATTCGGCCTCTATCGGTACCAGTGGTTGATATTTGGGGTGACAAGTGCACCAGCAGTTTTTCAGCGCTATTTGGAATGGGTAACATCCAATATTCTGTACTTTTTCAACTACCTTGATGACATTGTTGTTACAGGATGTACTGTGAGGGACCACCTGTACGACATCTGGTGCCTTTGCAAGAACTCCAGGCCGTGGGTCTGCTTTGCAATATGCAAATTTTTCCAACCATTTGCAGAGTTTCTCTGCCTTCACCATGCTGAAGGAATGCCTCCAGGTGACACTGTGTCTGTCTACCTCTGATTCCAACAAACCGTTAGTTTTGGGTACAGCACCTTGCAGCACAGTATGGGGGCAGTCCTCACCCATTGGAATGCAGCTGGCTCAGGGCAGCCACTGTTGTTTGCATCCTAGACTCTCAGTCCAGTATAGGTCCAGTACTCTCAGGTCAAGCTGGAGGCTCTGGCCATCTTGTAGGTGGTCAACAGATTTTATATGTTTTCTTGTGTGGCACCAACTAATTACAGGGCACAACCATCCACCTGGGTCCCTGACACGGCAGCTCACAGGTTGCAGCAGTGGGCCTTGTTCCCCTCCAAACACAACTATGACATTCATTTTCACCCCACGGGGTGGATACCTTGTCCCAGCTGCCCATTGGTCCAGACCCCAGGTTTGATCGGGAAGAGCTTGTGTGTTTTCATTTGGATGTGCTTCCTGCACCAAATCCTTGGCTTGTTGACAAGTTTACTGGCATTGACTGAGAGCTTGAACATTGGTTGCTGCATGTCCCCAGTGTGCTAGGCAACATATGGCTCCTGGATCATTGTTCTCTCCATGGCCTCCAGCAGCCCAGCCTCAGAAACTCATCCATATTGATTTTGAATTTCTGAATGTTATTTAGCTAATTGTCATTTTTGTGTTCTCCACACATGGACTGGTTGGTACTGCTCGGCCACTACCAAGATCATTGTTTAAGCTCTCCCCAAAAATTTTTCTGTGTACTGTCTTCCACTTACCCTCATTTTTGACAGTGGACCCCACTGCCTGTCTCAAGCATTTTATTATTTCTGTGTGCGGTCGGGCATTCGCCATGTTCGCTCCCCTCCCTTTCATCCAAGGCCAAGCACACGGTTCACAACTTTAAGACCCAAATCAAAAAGTATCTGCAAGAGTTCCCTGCCAAAGAGGCATTAAACTTTTTTATCATGGATGACTCTTGTTGGTTCCTGTAGCCCAGTGGAACATCTTCACAGGCACCAGTGAGGGGCGCCGCTTCATCTCCTCCACCATGGATCTTGGCCGCCATCACGTTCCAACACATTGTGTTTTATGTTGGGTTGGCAGTCTGAGTGCTTGGTTTTGGTTATCACTGCCACTGGATGCTGGTAGTCATCTTGCACCAGGATGGCTGTGGTCTGTGCCCTGTGAATGAGATCAGGAGGTCCAGTACCATCGAAATCAGCTTCGTGTCCGGGTGAGCACCTCTCTTTCCCCCTTGGTCGCAATACCACTTTCAGCGGTATCCTAGTTGCTGGGTGCCACTTACCCATGTGCACTGCAGTTTCCTCTTCCAGCTGCAGCAGCACCTCCATCCAAAGAGCTTATGTCTTCACAGTCTCCGGCAGTAGCTCCAGTGGCGCTCCAGCCAGAGTGCCTACCCCTCACTGGTTAGATGTCACAGAAGCAGCCTCAACCTGCAGCCGTGTCACCTCCACCTTCCATACTCTGCTGTACATTGCCATGGACCCCAATTTCGATTTTCCTGTTACCGTTTCTGTCATCTTGTGCTCCAAGGAGAATGGAAAGGGTGTCTAGGCTCTCCTCACGCGGGCTACTTTTGCTTGTATCCCCAAGTATCCAGTGACTGGGAGTTGCTCAATCCTCTTGCCTCCAGGGCCTCCACTGATGCGGATGCTATCTCCATACTGTGGCCGTTGACAAGTCACCCCATAGCTCAGCAACACTCTGCCCCTCTCCTCCCCAAGGGAGGAGTGTGTAGTAACCCACATAGATTCACATCTGAGATCTGGTTGCACAGTAGTAAGAGGTGCCACAGAAGACAGCAGACAAAGCCAGAAGTTAGGCAACCGTAAAAGGCCGCCACTCGTGGATGCACATGTAGCCTCTCATCCACACATTCTACCAGCCGACCATCAGATTTTAGAGATGGGCTCGGCCACATGTTTATCTGAGAAACATAGAAGTAGCTATCCTCGGTGTAGCAAAGCAGCTTAAATCACTTAATAAAGGCAAGGCCTCTGGTCCAGATTGCATACCAGTCAGGTTCCTTTCAGAGTATGCTGATGCAACAGCTCCATACTTAGCAATTTTATACAACCACTTGCTCACAGAAAGTTCTGTATCTAAAGACTGGAAAATTGCTCAGGTCACATCAATACCCAAAAAGGGAAATAGGAGTAATCCGCTGAATTACAGGCCCATGTCACTAATGTTGATAAGCGGTACGGTTATGGAACATATACTGCGTTCGAACATAATGAATTACCTGAAAGAAAATTATTTATCGACACATAGTCCGTATGGATTCAGAAAACAACGTTCTTGTGAAACACAAGTAGCTTTTTACACTCATGAAGTAATGAGTGCCATCGACAGGGAATGTCAAATTGATTGTCAAATTGATTCCATGTTTTTGGATTCCAGAAGGCTTTCGACACCATTCTCACAAGCATCTTCTAACCAAACTGTGAACCTATGGAATATCACCTCAGTTGTGCGACTGGATTTGTGATTTCCTGTCAGAAAGGTCGCAGTTCATAGTAATAGGTGGAAAGTCATCTAGTAAAACAGAAGCAATATCTGGTATTCCCCAAGGAAGTGTTATAGGCCCTCTATTGTTCCTGATCTATATTAACGACATAGGATACAATCTGAGTAGCCCTATTAGATTGTTTGCAGTTGATGCTGTCATTTACCAACTTGTATCTTGTAAAGTAATCAGATGACCAAAACAAACTACAAAATGATTTAGATAAGATATCTGTATGAAGATGAAATGGGAGATACGATACTGCGTGAAGAGTTTGACAGAGCACTGAAAGACCTTAGTCGAAACAAGGCCCCCGGAGTAGACAATATTCCATTGGAACTACTGACGGCCGTGGGAGAGCCAGTCCTGACAAAACTCTACCATCTGGTGAGCAAGATGTATGAAACAGGCGAAATACCCTCAGACTTCAAGAAGAATATAATAATTCTAATCCCAAAGAAAGCAGGTGTTGACATATGTGAAAATTACCGAACTATCAGCTTAATAAGTCACAGCTGCAAAATACTAACACGAATTCTTTACAGACGAATGGAAAAACTAGTAGAAGCCAACCTCGGGGAAGATCAGTTTGGATTCCGTAGAAACACTGGAACACGTGAGGCAATACTGACCTTACGACTTATCTTAGAAGAAAGATTAAGGAAAGGCAAACCTACGTTTCTAGCATTTGTAGACTTAGAGAAAGCTTTTGACAATGTTGACTGGAATACTCTCTTTCAAATTCTAAAGGTGGCAGGGGTAAAATACAGGGAGCGAAAGGCTATTTACAATTTGTACAGAAACCAGATGGCAGTTATAAGAGTCGAGGGACATGAAAGGGAAGCCGTGGTTGGGAAGGGAGTAAGACAGGGTTGTAGCCTGTCCCCGATGTTGTTCAATCTGTATATTGAACAAGCAGTAAAGGAAACAAAAGAAAAATTCGGAGTAGGTATTAAAATTCATGGAGAAGAAATAAAAACTTTGAGGTTCGCCGATGACATTGTAATTCTGTCAGAGACAGCAAAGGACTTGGAAGAGCAGTTGAATGGAATGGACAGTGTCTTGAAAGGAGGATATAAGATGAACATCAACAAAAGCAAAACAAGGATAATGGAATGTAGTCTAATTAAGTCGGGTGATGCTGAGGGAATTAGATTAGGAAATGAGGCACTTACAGTAGTAAAGGAGTTTTGCTATTTGGGGAGCAAAATAACTGATGATGGTCGAAGTAGAGAGGATATAAAATGTAGGCTGGCAATGGCAAGGAAAGCGTTTCTGAAGAAGAGAAATTTGTTAACATCCAGTATTGATTTAAGTGTCAGGAAGTCATTTCTGAAAGTATTCGTATGGAGTGTAGCCATGTATGGAAGTGAAACATGGACGATAAATAGTTTGGACAAGAAGAGAATAGAAGCTTTCGAAATGTGGTGCTACAGAAGAATGCTGAAGATTAGATGGGTAGATCACATAACTAATGAGGAAGTATTGAATAGGATTGAGGAGAAGAGAAGTTTGTGGCACAACTTGACCAGAAGAAGGGATCGGTTGGTAGGACATGTTCTGAGACATCAAGGGATCACCAATTTAGTATTGGAGGGCAGCGTGGAGGGTAAAAATCGTAGGGGGAGACCAAGAGATGAATACACTAAGCAGATTCAGAAGGATGTAGGTTGCAGTAGGTACTGGGAGATGAAAAAGCTTGCACAGGATAGAGTAGCATGGAGAGCTGCATCAAACCAGTCTCAGGACTGAAGACCACAACAACAACAACAACATCTGTATGGTGCCAAAATTGGCAATTGACCCTGAATAAAGAAAAGTGTGAAGTTATTCACATGAGTACTAAAAGAAATCTGCTGAATTTCAATTACACGAGAAGTCACACAAATCTGAAGGCTGTAAAATCAACTAAATACTTAGGGATTACAATTACAAATAACCTAAATTGGAATGGTCACATAGATAATGTTGTGGGTAGAGCAAACCAAAGACTGTGACTCATTGGCAGAACACCTAGAAGGTGCAACAGATATACTAAAGAGACTCCGTACACCTCACTCGTCCGCCCTATTGTGGAGTATTGCTGTGTGGTGTGGGATCCACATCAGGCGGGACTGTCGGATGACATCAAAAAAGTTCAAAGAGAAGTGGCTCGTTTTATATTATCACAAAATAGGGGAGATAGTGCCCCAGACATGATACATGAATTGGAGTGGCAATAATTAAAACAAAAGAATTTTTCGTTGCAATGGGATCTTCTCATAAAATTTCAATCGCCAGTTTTCTCCTCCGATTGCAAAAACATTCTGTTGGCACCCATCTGCATAGGGAGAAATGATCTTCACAATAAAATAAGAGAAATCAGGGCTCCCACAGAAAAATATAAGTGCTCGTTTTTCCCATGCGCCGGTTGAGAGTGGAATGGTAGAGAGACAGCTTGAAGGTGGTTCAGTGAGCCCTCTGCCAGGCACTTTATTGTGAATAACAGAGTAATCATGTAGATGTAGATGCATTTGTGTTATTGGACTGTTACGTGAGCCACTCAGTGGCCAGGGTAAGCATTATAATGAGTCGCTGATAGGCACAACAATAAGACTGTTGGAAAATGAGCTTCCGGCCAGCAAGGCCTTTGTCGAACATAGAAGGCGTGCGTGCGTGTGTGGGCGCGCGCGCGCGCGCGTCCACACACACACACACACACACACACACACACACACACACACACACACACACACACACACTCTCTCTCTCTCTCTCTCTCTCTCTCTCTCTCTCTCTCTCTCTCCAGCTGCCACAGACTGTGGTGTGTGGTGCGTGTGCGTGTGTGTATGCGTATGCGTGTGTTCGACAAAGGCCTTGTTGGTTGAAAGCTAACTTTCCGACAGCCTTTATGTTGTGCCCATCTGCGACTCAGCATCTCTGTTATATGGTGAGCAGCAACTATCTAGATTCATGAAGTTTGTTGTATCAGTCATTATATGGTGTTCCCTTGGGGGACTAGAACAGCATGCTATTTGAAAAGCACTTGATAGGATGAGAGCCATCCTAACAGGAAATTTCTATTGTCCTCTGACTTTTGTCAGTGTCCTCCAGTCAATCGTACAAATGTAACTAACATAAAGAATGATTCAGAACAAGTATGTCTCTGTCCGGAGCATCCAGGACAAAGGGAAGGAAATATTTCTCTGTTGGGTGTGAGGGAATGTCGGAATGCGGCATAATGATATTGTGAATGCATCAGCCAAAGACACCTGTAGAGACAACACTGAATAAGATAATTTTGTCCCTTTGTCTGTTCTTATGATGCAGTGAGGAGAAATAATGACTCAATGGAAAGAAAAGTGGTTGCAAGTAATGAACAAAAAGCTGGAACCATTAAAGCTCGTCATTGGACTATGGAGCCCATCTTCCCAACCGTAGAGCTGGAAAGAAGTAATACTCACCAGACTCAGAATAGGGTATTTCCCCATGGCTCACTGGTATCTCTTTAGGCTAGAGGAACCACCAGTGTGCTATGCTTTTAATGTAATGATGCTGCTATGCAATATTTTAACTATCTGCGTTTTACGAGCTAACATTAGGGCAGCTTTTGTATTTCCTGGGAATGTGACATCTTTTTTATCTGATGACAGCACATATGTTGCAGAAGTTTTAAAATTTTACGTGGAGTTGGTCCACCTCCTCAAACAATTAGGTAGGAAATTCTAATGTTAACAAATTGACTAGCTGGCCCGTTTCTTATCAAGTGATTTGTCAGTCACTATAATCTGTAGTACAATTTTATCTATCTTTAATTGTTTCTTAGCATTATATCTTTTACTATGAATTGTATTGAATGCGTATAATCACATGTACGAACATACAGTCAAACTTTCTTAACATCGAGATTTTAATCTGATCTTGGGAGTGACCAGACATGAATGCTTCGTACGGTTTGCACTTTTTTTAAAGTCTGATGAAGATAACTTACTTATTCATCCCACTTAAACAAGCACAGTTTAATTATTTTCCCTTCTCATAGCATCATACTCTATTTTATTGCTCATCATCATTCATAACTTTTCTGTCAGTTTTAGTTTCTCATTGATGAAAGAGAGTGGTGTGGAGCAATCCCATCCCCTTACAAATGTTGGTGTTGGTGGGGCATGGCTTTGGCTCTCTCCATTGTCCTGGGCTGAAGGGCAGAGTTCCTTGGCCTTCTGAATATTGTTGCTCTCAAAAGCTGCTGATATGTTCATGGCTTATCATCGCTGAGAGATAGTTGTGGAGAATGACATGCCTTCATTCACAGTTACAAAGGGTGCTGATAACTATGTCACTGAGCACCTGAAAATCACTACCACCATCCCATTATTATTATTATTATTATTATTATTAGGATTTGAAAGTTATTCTTTATATTAATTACTTACTTAAGGGAAAAACTATAACTGGTGAATACTATGAATGTGTTCTGGACAGTCTGTATAGGAAAAATGAGTAGAGTCCTTGATTGCAAAAGAATCAATTTTTCTTAGGATAATGCAACTGCTCACACAGATGACTTGGCAGTGGGAAAGCTGATGCTTGACATACAATTTGTTGCAACATCTGCCTAATTTACTAGATTTAGTCCCCTGTGACTTCCACTTATTTGTACATCTAAGGCTGCTGTGAATGGAAAACATTATAAGTCCAATGAGAAGACTCTGAATGAAGGCTACCCCAAATGCACATAGGCATTGCATCTCTCCCTGAAAACATGATAAAATGAATTAAACTAAAAGGAGGAAAATAAAGTTTTGAATCAATATCAAGTATTAAAAGTGTAATGATGATTTGGGTTTTAAGCTGACATGATGTATTGCCAAACTAAGATCCTGCTGTTAGCCTTACCAAGTGGTCACTGCACACATTCTTGGTGACTGTACCAACTGTGTATTGGAGACTCTTACCACAATTTTCCTGTTAATATACTTCACAAAATTGGGGAAAAAGTATTTGCTGTACAGCGTATGTGAGAATGGTAAAACTTATGTTAAACATGTTTGATAGCCCTGTTGCACCATGGCTTCACCAGGGGCAATATACTGTTCCTGTGACACTCAGCAGAATAATGTTATAGAGGAGAAAGCAGTCATCAGCCTGAAGTCAAGCCATAGTTTTTAGAGAAGATGTATTTAGAGTATGAGAGCACTCATTTGAGAAGCTGACACTGCAGGATGTACTGACCAATGTCTCTGAAAGGCAAAGTTGGGGAATCTTTAAGTTCTGACTGGGATCTGGCGGAGCTGACCAAACAAGAAAATCAGAGCACATGAAGTCATCGCCACCCAGTGGTGACACACTGCTACCCCAATCTGCTAAGAGTTCCGGAGTGGAAGTGCTGCTGTTGGAGAAACACTAACAAGCTAGTTCAAATATATACACCCCCCACCCCAAAATCAGATCTTCGTACTTTGATGCTCAGATGTTCTCTAGCAGTATACAGGTGTTTATATGATACTGAACATCACAGTTTACACCACCCATTGACAGTGAGACAAGGACTGCTAAAGTGCCATGTGAAACAACCAGCCACATTCCACGTACTTTGATTCTAGTAACTGTGGGCTTCCACCAGAGCTGGAGTTTGTGTGTAGACAACTTGGTGTTATTACATGACTGGGTCATATGCTGGGTGACTTCCTTCTGCTGGCAATCACCTCCTTGTGGGTCGCATGTTTGAGCCTGGGCTGGGTGCTGCCAGGTTACACTGTTGCTGTTCACTGTACCTTGTGGGCCCTTATTGTTGATCACTACCCAGTGCAGGCATATGTCTTTGCCTTTGAATGTGCTGCGTACTACAATTTAACACCACGTATTCCAGTGTGCCGTAGCTGCGGCCACAGCCTTCCCTCACTGATGGGGTGGCACTTGTGTCAGGACTTGAAGGCAGTATGGGCATGAGGAGTGACAGCTTCCACACTCGTTGCCTGTCAGAACTCCATGCCAGTGCGGGTGTTGGCCTTACCTGCTACTATGACTCCATCCTCATAATTGGCATGAATAAAGCATTATAATCAGGGATGTTTTACTCACACATAGCATTGCAAGTACAGTTGTCACCAACCTGTAGCCCATGTCCAGATGGAAAGATGGTTCTCCATCCTGGGTTGCCATCAGCTGTTTCACTCATCACTGTAGAGTCATATACTGATCCCTACAGTCCTTATAAAAGGTAGTTGGCTTATTTTATTCAATTGTGATTACAATCCACTAAAAGTACATTTGCACTAAGAGACACATCCTGATGCGATAAGCAGTTAGGTGAGAAACAGTATATAATGGGTGGTTATAATTAACATGCAGCTGCTCATAGGTGTCTAGTGTGAGCTGTAATTATTGTATGACTGTGAAACTTGGTATATATGCTAATGCATTAATGCGGAACCAATTTACACTGGAAGAAAATTAGTTGCAACTTTGCTGTTGTACACTGTTTTTATGATGGTACCCTGTTGTTCGACAAGCCATAATGAACAATGTGGCTGTTGAAAAGAGGGACCATACACTATTAGTAAAATTGTTGTTTGTGGATGGCAGCAATTACAGTGCTGCATTGAGAGATGTGAGACTATCGCTAACTGTAAGGTCTGAGTACAGGCCCGATGTCATTAAATGGTTGAAAGAAGGTGATAATGAAATTTGAAAACATGAGTGAGCTTTGTGTGACACATGTAAGAGGAAGACATCCGTTCGCAGTGGAAGTTATTGATGAGGTTGCTGTTACTGTAACTTACCACGCAGCATGTGCTCAGGGTAATCCAAGTGCTTGTGCAGTGTCATGAGAATTGTCCATCTCACAGTCAAGAGGACGGGAAGTTTTGCGGTTATTTTACACCTGTACAAGATCCAGACATTTCATTGAGACCTCCTTGTGCAGCATGTGATTCCTGGTTTTGAAGAGTGCAGCTATGGGAACCTCTGTTTTCATGCAATATTGGGCAGCACCTCATGTTGCTCACCTAGTGAAAGATCTGCATAATGCAGCCTTTCATGAACATGTTATCTCCAGAGGTTTTCCAGATACAAGATTACGTGCTCTGAGTCCAATTGTCTTTTGGCTTTGGGGATATTTAAAAAGAGTGTGTTTATCAGGAACACTTTCAGTCCTTACCTGATCTGAAGGCCAGTATACTGGAACACCTTGCTCAGATTCCACCGGAACTGCTGCAAGCAAATGTTGATCACCTCTTTTCATGGACATCTCTGGTGCTCATAGAGAACAAATTGTGTGAGCAGCAATTAATGATAAAATCAACATTGTGCCTTTCTCAGTTTTGCAAAAATGAAGAAAACGCATAACAGTTGCTTAATCAACAATCTTTTGTTGTATTTACAGTTGGTTTCAGAACACTTAGAGTTCCATCATCTGGTGTAAAAAATAAAATCACTTTATCATTTGAGGTCATCACCACCCCAGTGATGTCATCGAAACAAAAATTCCAAGACAAAAGCATACAAGTTAGGACATTTTCTACCATGCTGTGCAATCAGGAACAAAAACAGGAAAACTATGTAATACTAAAACAAGAGGTACTATTACAGTTTTCCTGTTTACATGGCTAGTTGCACAGCATGAGGGAACGGTTTTATCAAATTTATGTCCCCCTTTTTATCGTTTTGACTTGGAATGTTTGGTTGCATGACAACATTGGGGTGAGGATGACCTCAGATGATTAAGTGATTTTATTTTTTACACCGGATGGTGAAACTTTGTTTTCCAAAACTGGTCATGTGTACTATAAAAGATTATTGATTAAACAAATTCTGTTGTGCATTTTCTTCATTTTACAAAATGGACTTATATAGTTGTGGCTGTCCCATAAGAAGAATCCTTTCTCAGTTGTTTGATTTTTTTTTTTTTCTGCCCATGCCCCATTACATATGGAAACATTTCTATACGCTTTTCTTGCATTTACAGCACGAGATTAGCACCTAATGGCCAAAATTGGAATTATTTTTTTTCCCATCCTAAGTTGGCTGTGCATTAATGCATTAGAGTATCCACTAAGTCTTGCTTCCATACAATAATTACAGCCCTCACTGGACCTCTGTGAATAGCTGCCTTTAATTATAACCACATTGTCTGTTGCGGGCATTTGCTTATAAAATATTCCATTGGGATATGTCCATCTTGGTGTATTATTCAAGTGAATAAATGAGGGGTGCTTTCATGTAGAAGCTGTATCTCCAGAATTTAGTCTGTTGTATTACTCATTTTAGACTGTTCCAAGTTGTTGGTTAAATCTCTGTCATGTACTCATAGATAATCCACATTTTATCTAGGAGTATGCAGATTATAAAGGCTTAATTTGCACTGATGATTTTTCTGTAATTTTCCAGTTGCTTTGTTTAATAGTATGATTGAATAACATTGGGGATAGGCTACAACCCTGTCTCACCCCCTTCCCAACCACTGCTTCCCTTTCATGCCCCTTGAATCTTATAACTGCCATCTGGTTTCTGTACAAATTGTAAATAGCCTTTCGCTCCTTGTATTTGACCCCTGCCACCTTCAGAATTTGAAAGAAAGTGTTCCAGTCAACACTGTCAAAAGCTTTCTCTAAGTCTACAAATGCTAGAAAGGTAGGTTTGCCTTTACTTAATCTGTCTTTCAACATAAGTCAAGGGTCAGTATTGCCTCATGTGTTTCAACATTTCTATGAAATCCAAACTGATCTTCCCCAAGGTCAGCTTCTACCAGTTTTTCCATTCGTTTGTAAGGAATTTGTCAGTATTTTGCAGCCGTGCCTTATTAAACTGATAGTTCAGTAATTTTCACATATGTCAATGCCTGCTTCCTTTGGGATTGGAATTATTATATTCTTCTTGAAGTCTGAGGGTATTTTGCCTGTCTCATACATCCTGCTCACCAGATGGAAGAGTATTGTCAGGGCTGGCTATCCCAAGGCTATAAGTAGTTCTAATGGAATGCAGTCTACTCCCGGGGCCTTGTTTCAACTTAGGTCTTTCAGTGCTCTGTCAAATTCTTCACGCACTATCATATCTCCCTTTTCATCTTCATCTACGTCCTCTTCCATTTCCATAATATTGCCCTCAGGTACATTACCCTTGTATAGACCTTCCATATACTCCTTCCACCTTTCTGCTTTCCCTTTTTTGCATAGAACTGGTTTTTCGTCTGAGATCTTGATATTCATACAAGTGACTCTCTTTCCTCCAAAGGTCTCTTTTAATTTTCCTGTAGGTAGTATGTGTCTTACCCCTAGTGACATATGCCTCTACATCCTTACGTTTGCCCTCTAGCCTTCCCTGCTTAGCCAATTTGCACTTCCTGTTGATCTCATTTTTGAGACATTTGTATTCCTTTCTGCCTGCTTCATTTACTGGTTTTTTATATTTTCTCCTTTCATCAATTAAATTCAGTATCCCTTCTGTTATCCACGGATTTGTACTAGCCCTCATCATTTTACCTACTTGATCCTCTGCAGCCTTCACTATTTCATCTCTCAGAGCTATCCATTCTTCTTCTGTTGTATTTCTTTCCACTTTTCTTGTCAATTGTTCCCTAATGCTCTTTCTGAAACTCTCTACAACCTCTGGTTCTTTCAGTTTATCCAGATCCTATCTCATTAAATTCCCCCCTTTTTACAGTTTCTTCAGTGTTAATCTACAGTTCATAACCAAAAGATTGTGTTCAGAATCCACATCTGCCCTTGGAAATGTCTTACAATTTAAAACCTGGTTCCTAAATCTCTGGCTTACCATTATATAATCTATCTGAAATCTTCCAGTGTCTCCAGGCCTCTTCCATGTATACAACCTTCTTTCATGACTCTTTAACCAAGTCAAGTCATGGTCTGTGTGAAATTCTTCCACTTGGCTTCCTCATTCATTCCTTACCTCCATTCCATATTCACCTACTACTTTTCCTTCTCTCCATTTTCCTGCTCTCGAATTCCCGTCCTCTGTGACTATTAAATTTTCGTCTCCTTTCACTACCTGAATAATTTCTTTTATCTCATCGTACATTTCTTCAACCTCTTTGTCATTTGCGGAGCTAGTTGGCATATAAACTTGTACTGCTGTGGTAGGCATGGGCTTTCGTGTCTATCTTGGCTATAATAATGCTTTCACTGTGCTGTTCTTAGTAGCTTACCCACGCCCCTATTTTTCATTCATATTAAACCTACTCCAGCATTACCTCTATTTGATTTTGTATTTATAGCCCTGTATGCACCTAGCCAGAAGTCTTGTTCCTCCTGCCACCAAACTTTACTAATTCCCACTATATCTAACTTTAACCTATCCATTTCCCCTTTTAAATGTTCTAACCTACCTTCCTGATTAAGGGACCTGACATTCCACCCTCCGATCCATAGAACGCCAGTTTTGTTTCTCTTGATGAAGATATTCTCCTGAGTAGGCCCCGCCCTGAGATCCAAATGGAGGACTATTTTACCTCCAGAATATTTTACCCAAGAGGGCATCATTGTCATTTAACCATACAGTAAAGCTGCATGTCCTTGGAAAAAATTACGGCTGTAGTTTCTCCTTGCTTTCAGCGGTTCGCAGTACCAGCACAGCAAGGCCATTTTGGTTGGTGTTAAAAGGCCAAATCAGTCAATCATCCAGACTGTTGCCCCTGCAACTACTGAAAAGGTTGCTGCCCCTCTTCAGGAACCTCACATTTGTGTGGCCTCTCAACAGATACCCCTCCATTCTGGTTACACATATGGTATGGTTGTCTGTATTGCTGAGGCAAGCTAGCCTCCCCACCAACGGCAAGGTCCATGATTCATAGACCATATGCAAAGTAATTAATATACAAAGGTGAATCATGTGTAAACAGGAATTTTTGTTTTACGCACATTTTTGTAAATGGAGAGTGTTGTGATCGATGCTCATTTTTGCTTTTGTTTCCGTTGATTGCTCTCCACAACTAGAATGTTTTTGTACTATTTCTTTAGTCAGACTCACAGTGCCAGCCCAAGAGGCGCGGTCATCTGTTGTGCAATGCATCATAATCAAGTTTCTCGAAAATTTTGAAAAGGATTTTTGCACAGTTGGGGACAACACCATGAGAAAAACTCAAAGGTACGCGTGGCACAAACAATTTTTATGAGGATGAGAAACAGTTGAGAATGTAGCTAACTGACACTGCTCGAGGACCAGCATGATTGAGGAGAATATTCGTGTTGTTAGCCACCTTGTTGGAGACAATCGCTGAATAACAGCTCTGAAATTCCTACTGAGGTTGGCGTAAGCTATGGTAGTGCTCAGACGATCATTATTGACAACCTGGGATTTCAGAAAGTGTCCACAAAGTGGATGCCTCATCTTCTCATGACAGAACACAAATTTCATTGTGTCGAGGTACGCAAATGTCTATTGTCACACTATCAAACTGCAGGGGAACATTTTTTAAACTGAATTGTGACCTGTGATGAAACATGGGTGCACTGCTACACCCCAGAACCAGGTGGGGGATGCAGAACCAGCATGGAATGGTGGAAAAAGGACAAACTAGTTCTTGTAAAAGGCAAAACCTGTCTCTCTGTGGACAAGGTTCTTACACCAGTCGTTTTTGGTTTTAAAGGAGCTCTTCTCATCGATTTTCTAAACAAAGGTACTGTGAACACTGCAGGCTGTTGCCAAGGTTTGGACCAAACAAAATGTGCATATCATCTGAAAAGGTGCACATTCCAATCCAGGATGTGATCGTGCTTCATGACAGTGCTCAATTCCCACCACAGCTGCCACAAAAAAAAAAAAAAAAAAAAAAAAAAAAAATCCAGCAATTGTTCTGGACCACACTAGAACATCCTCCCTACACAGAGTATTATCATCCTGTGATTTTCATTTGTTTGGACCACTAAAGAAAGCAGTCAGAGGACATAGGCTTGACAGAATGGCACACCTAAAATGCTAGTGTGCAACTGGCTGCTGTCACAGCCACTTGCATTTTATGAAAATGGGATCAAGAAAATGGCTGTCCAGTGGGAAAAATGTGTTTCCCATTCAGGAGACTATGCAGAAAAATTCTTGTTTATGAATTTTTCTGAAGTCTAAATAAAATTTAAAAAATCTGATTTATATTTGATTCAACCTTATATTAAGATGTCAAAATATGTACTTTAATCAAAAGACCAAACCTTATAAAAAGAGTGTGAGATGAGCTGTGTGCTTATATTAACAGGACATCTTACCTATCATGCTTTGGAGACTCACTTTATTTAGATACATTGAGACTGACAAATGTAAAAGGTTAAATACATTTCAGTGCTTACGTTGGTTTATTATTACTTTTTAAAATTAATGAAATTTGGCAGCCACATTCTTGTTTG
Organism: Schistocerca piceifrons; assembly: GCF_021461385.2. Lineage (NCBI taxonomy): Eukaryota > Metazoa > Arthropoda > Insecta > Orthoptera > Acrididae > Schistocerca > Schistocerca piceifrons. Next base: position 90,812 of record NW_025728790.1, on the reverse strand, counting down.
AGGATAAAGGGATGAAAGATCCTGTATCCAGAGTACTAACAATTCTGCAGCTCTTGTAACTGAATAGTGTTTTGCCGTGATAAATATAAGATCCATGTTACTGGTTAAGCAAAAGGTTTAAATAATAACTAGATTTGCTTTGCTTCATGTACACTCCTGGAAATTGAAATAAGAACACCATGAATTCATTGTCCCAGGAAGGGGAAACTTTATTGACACATTCCTGGGGTCAGATACATCACATGATCACACTGACAGAACCACACGCACATAGACACAGGCAACAGAGCATGCACAATGTCGGCACTAGTACAGTGTATATCCACCTTTCGCAGCAATGCAGGCTGCTATTCTCCCATGGAGACGATCGTAGAGATGCTGGATGTAGTCCTGTGGAACGGCTTGCCATGCCATTTCCACCTGGCGCCTTAGTTGGACCAGCGTTTGTGCTGGACGTGCAGACCGCGTGAGATGACGCTTCATCCACTCCCAAACATGCTCAATGGGGGACAGATCCGGAGATCTTGCTGGCCAGGGTAGTTGACTTACACCTTCTAGAGCACGTTGGGTGGCACGGGATACATGCAGACGTGCATTGTCCTGTTGGAACAGCAAGTTCCCTTGCCAGTCTAGGAATGGTAGAACGATGGGTTCGATGACAGTTTGGATGTACCGTGCACTATTCAGTGTCCCCTCGACGATCACCAGTGGTGTACGGCCAGTGTAGGAGATCGCTCCCCACACCATGATGCCGGGTGTTGGTCCTGTGTGCCTCGGTCGTATGCAGTCCTGATTGTGGCGCTCACCTGCACGGCGCCAAACACGCATACGACCATCATTGGCACCAAGGCAGAAGCGACTCTCATCGCTGAAGACGACACGTCTCCATTCGTCCCTCCATTCACGCCTGTCGCGACACCACTGGAGGCGGGCTGCACGATGTTGGGGCGTGAGCGGAAGACGGCCTAACGGTGTGCGGGACCGTAGCCCAGCTTCATGGAGACGGTTGCGAATGGTCCTCGCCGATACCCCAGGAGCAACAGTGTCCCTCATTTGCTGGGAAGTGGCGGTGCGGTCCCCTACGGCACTGCATAGGATCCTACGGTCTTGGCGTGCATCCGTGCGTCGCTGCGGTCCGGTCCCAGGTCGACGGGCACGTGCACCTTCCGCCGACCACTGGCGACAACATCGATGTACTGTGGAGATCTCACGCCCCACGTGTTGAGCAATTCGGCGGTAGGTCCAGCCGGCCTCCCGCATGCCCACTATACGCCCTCACTCAAAGTCCGTCAACTGCACATACGGTTCACGTCCACGCTGTCGCGGCATGCTACCAGTGTTAAAGACTGCGATGGAGCTCCGTATGCCACGGCAAACTGGCTGACACTGACGGCGGCGGTGCACAAATGCTGCGCAGCTAGCGCCATTCGACGGCCAACACCGCGGTTCCTGGTGTGTCCGCTGTGCCGTGCGTGTGATCATTGCTTGTACAGCCCTCTCGCAGTGTCCAGAGCAAGTATGGTGGGTCTGACACACCGGTGTCAATGTGTTCTTTTTTCCATTTCCAGGAGTGTATTTTCAAAGAATCCCCAGTAGCCCGCAATGAATGAATGGAATTAGACACAGTAAATGTCTAAATGTAACTTTGGAGCATTTTAGGTTACATTATATTTACCTCCTGTAGCTCTTGTTTCTCCTTTGTAAGAGAGAAACATACCTCACAAAGGTTTTTTTTTTTTTATTATTAGATTAGATTTATAAATAGGATTCAGAGCTGTGTGTTACATACCACTGAGGAGGTTTTGAAACATAATCAGGTGATACACACCTTTTGTTCATAGGTAAAGACATAAGAAATGTCACATTTGATTTTAGTGACTGATGAACTGACAATATAAATTTTAAATGGTGACACAAAACATTTTTGGTTTCTATAATTTGTATCAGTTTTCATCTTTTGCTGTAAATGTTGAACAGTGTGCCATAGTTCAAATTTAAGATTAAGGTATAATTACATGCACATCTTACCAATGGTATTTGTGACATTATTTGCAAATTTTATTATGTCCAAACTAGAGAAAAGAAACACTGTGTGAGAGCAAGTGTGGCTGCAAAGTGGAGCAAGTGCTTATTATCTGATTGTTGGAAATGAAGATCAGAGGGAGTCTCACAGTGGGGTCTGTTTGCTCCTGGATCATGAAAACAAGCAAACTGTGGAGTGGTTAAGACACTGATCTGGCATTTGGGAGGATGAGGTTCAGTTCCCGATTTTCCCTTCCAAATTTGGTTTCCATGGTTTCCCTAAATTGCATAAGGCAGGTGTCTGGATGCTTACTTTGAAATGATCTTGTTCAATCTGTACTTATGCTCATTTTGTCTAATGACATAAAGTGATAGTGAAGCACCAGGCATTAAACAGAAACATAACCTAATCCTAATTATTTAATATGAGTGATCACTTTTTTCTTCTAAACTCATCCCTTCAACCGAAGCATAATTTCTCCAGTAAAACATTAGTACCTTTAACCAACACTGAAGCACATTGGATTACAGTACAGTGGAGAGACTGACAACAGCAGTGCCTTTCAGAAAACTTGTAACATAATTTCTGCAACAGAAAACATGAAAACTGCATTGAACAATGTAAGGAGCAGAGCTCTGCCTGAGCATCACAACTCAAACACGGCATGGAAAAAGATGTGGGCAGAATCTGTCAGGCTTCTACATTGTTATGGTCATTCTCTTTGCCTGATGCACAGTCTAAACCTTTTTTTTTTTAACATGAAATATTGAATGTTGGGAAAATCACAAATGGAGAAGGTTTTTTTGGTATGGATCTACAAAATTATCGAATATACAAACTGCTACCCTGGATCTCCATACTAGAACTGACGTGTGCCAATACCGAACATGGACTGTCCACAGATTGCGCTCGTGGTGGGCAGCAAACTTCAGAGCGCTGCCTGTGGCACCAGTCTGAAACTGTCTCAGAGTGCCAGCTCTGGTTGCATCCATTGGCAAGGATACAACACTCCTCACTGTCATCATGTAGTGTCAGTTGCTGCTACAAAGGTGAGGGAGAGGTGTGAAGGATGCAGCAAGTGATGAGGGAATGGGAGTTAAGTTTGTAGCTGGTGCTGAGCCGCCACTGGTGTGCCAGCATTTCCCTTGCGACCACCGCAGAACGGGAGCTGCGAAACGAGGCGGAAGGCACACTCGCGCATCCAACAATGGAGTGCAATCTTCATGGTGATGACCTCCAATGGTGCTGTGATTTGGTACGGCGGCCTCTTGGTCATGGCGTGGAGTGGACAATCCCCGAAGATATCTGTTGTCCACTCAGTGCTGGCTGAGGCATTGGGTCCTGGTTCATGGGTTCAGGGCCTGGTAGCGGCAATGCAGGACCCCAGGTAGTTGGATGAAGTGCAGCCTGCATTGCCTGGGAAGGCAACAAATCTGTAAACAAAGACTTGGAGGCAGGATCACATAAAATACAAGGGCGAAGTTGATCTCAGTTCCAATGCTGCAAACCTCGTGAACCGTGTACAAGAAACATGGATCTACCTAATGATTTTACAATACTGCCATGCTCCCAGGTTTTCGATCAGCTGTACAATCTGAACAAAATTTGTTGATTTGCTTTATACATTGCCTGAGTGGGTGGAGTAGGCACCGGCAACCGTGGTGGGTGCAGCAATTAAAACACTGTGTGGTGATACAGTGTGTTTGCCTTTAAAGTAGGCTGCTTACATTGCCGCTCAGTGTTATCCCTTTGGGCTATGGCACAAATGTTCCCTGCTTGAAAATTATCAACTGCATATGAATCTTGAAACTCAATAATCTGCAAAACTTGTTGCAGTGTGGAGTCAGAGTATTGTAACATTTGTTCATAGATGCTACTATCTGCCATGTTTTGAGTAATAGCATCATGAATCATCAAGCCACTACAGTATTTTCCACATTAACACTTAAATTTGCACTGTCTTGTGAGTCCCTGCAAATTTGTCACACATTGCCTATTTGGCCTGGGTATTTCTTGAGCCCAAAGACTTTAGATCTGGCAGCTGCCACATTGATCTTATCGTCGTAATATTTGTTCGATGCTTGAATAAGCTCATCATAGCTAACTAGTTGTGGTCTTGTTGTAGGGAATAACTTTACACAAATGCAGTTAATGGAGATACCAACAATGGACAGAAAGAAAGAGCACTTCACAGTATATTGAATTTGGTGAGCAGCCAAGTGTGTTTCAAATTGTGGCAAATATTCTGACTAATCTTCCTTTTTTCTTCAAATTGTTGAAATGGAGGCAGCAATGAAGGTTGTGTTGCTTGTGGCAGTGCAGTGGGTAATGACGATCTGATTCCATATTTTAGTTGCTGCCATCTGTGTTTGGATGAACCCCTTCACGAGTTCCCTAAACTGGTTCATTGACTGCATCCGTAACTGAAGATACTGGTTTAGACTGAGTAGTGGTGCCCCAGGCATTTACATTTGTCGTACTGCTAATTGTAAGGCAGGCAAATGAGAGATTTGGATTGGTGGGTTTGACAGAAAATTTCCACAAGCACCAAAGTTACCGAACAAGCCTCCAAGGAATAGCAGAGTAACACAACATATGATGCAGCACAGTGAGTTCAGAATCCTCGTCGCCAGATGGTGTGTGCGGATATTCTGGGTAGAATGGGTCACACACGTCGTATTAAGTTTAGGTGCTTCGAGATAGCTGGAGGAACTGTGACAGTGCAAACACATTAGTGACACACAAATGTACACTTTATTGTGCTGCGATACTTAAGTTGTACAGCAACTCATTGGATGTGCTTCCGGACAGATACAATTAGCAGAGGCCTGTTAAGGTGTGCAGTTTGGATACAGTGTCAACAAGACTGTTCCACCACATTTCAATCACTGTAGTAAACACTTGTCCCTAAGCAAAGGCTATAGGTGACTCCACTTGTAGACTAAGTCTCGCAGGCTGTTCTGCACTACAAGCTGTAGCTGCAAACTGCAACCCTGGAACTTCGTACTAGAACTGTCATATGCCAACACCATGGGAACAGGGCACCTGGTGGTGCCTCACCTTGGCTCGTGTGTACTGTGTTACTGGCTGTACACTGAGACCGCTTCTTGGGTTGTCCTCCATGTCAAACATGCTGCTGCCTGTGGCCACCTCTTATCACAATGTGGAAGTCCATCTCATTGGTGGTGGTGTGGAGATTCCTAATTGGACTGCGCTTGTGGTTAGTGGCAAATTTCAAAGTGCCACCCACGGCACCAGTCGGGAAATGTCTGAGTGCCAGTGCCGATTGCATCCATTGGCAAGGACGCAACAGACTATAAGCTGAACAACTTGGGAGCGGGGCACCTGGTGCCGCCTCTCCTTGGCTTGTGTGTACTGCGTTACTGGCTGTACACTGAGACCGCTTCTTGGGTTGTCCTCCATGTCACTGTTGGGATTTCTACCTTCTGACCATCACAACAACGAGTGGACTGAATCACTAAAACTCTCAGCAATAAATGGATGTTAATTTAACGCTGTCTCATCACTGCCTCGGGTGTGTGACAGGTTCTCACCAACACCCCTCCACTCGACCATTCTGAACCCTCGTAGGTGGTCACATCCGGTGGTCCTCTATGATACTAAGAGTCTAACTCCACTTACAAGTCATGTACCACACTTTAATTGCATTATCTGTCCTTTTTTTTTATTTATTTTTTTTTTTTAAGCTAGTGTAGACTGTCATGAATGCTGTACGGCAGTTTACTCAAACCATTCTGCTGCTGAAGTTCATCTTCAGTTATAAACTGGTTTATGATAGCAGTTTTCATGATAGTGGAATGCTGTAGTGCAAAGGCTGCACTCGTACATGGGCCAGTGACTTGCTCAGTAAAGTGCAATTACCCAGACTAAATCTCAGGGCACCATTCAGACCAAGAATACTAGATAAAATTGAAACTTCCTGGCAGATTAAAACTGTGTGCCCGACCGAGACTCGAATTCGGGACCTTTGCCTTTCGCGGGCAAGTGCTCTACCATCTGAGCTACCGAAGCACAATTCACGCCCGGTACTCACAGCCTCACTTCTGCCAGTATCTCGTCTCCTACCTTCCAAACTTTACAGAAGCTCTCCTGCGAACCTAGCAGAACTAGCACTCCTGAAAGAAAGGATACAGTGGAGACAAGGCTTAGCCACAGCCTGGGGGATGTTTCCAGAATGAGATTTTCACTCTGCAGTGGAATGTGCGCTGATATGAAACTTCCTGGCAGATTAAAACTGTGTGCCCGACTGAGACTCGAACTCGGGACCTTTGCCTTTCACGGGCAAGTGCTCTACCATCTGAGCTACCGAAGCACGACTCATGCCCGATACTCACAGCTTTACTTCTGCCAGTATCTCATCTACGACAGGAATGTGGGATCCTTGAGCTTGTTCTGGCCACAGACAGGAGGAGCTGTGTGTGGTGCCCAGTGATGAGGAGGACTAGATTTGTGGGGTTGGATAGAACAGAGGGGGAGGGTAGGAGGAGGAAGAAGAAGAAGAAGAAGAAGAAGACTGTAGCAAGAAGCGTGTGAGTGCAGGATGAATGAAGATGGGGCCGAGGAGAAGATGGGGATGAGTATGGGTCTGGGGTTTGCAGAGATCGAGGCCAAGAGAACTACGGGATTGAAGGGCATTTCCCATCTATGTAATTCATAGTAGATTATCCAGATAGCATGGGTTCTGAAGCAGCCATTGAGATTGACCATGTTGCGCTCAGCAGCATGTTCTGACAGCAGATGGTCAACTCTGCTCTTGGCCTCTGTCTGGCAGTGGGCATTCATTTGGGTTGACAGCTGGTTGGTGGTCATGCCATATAAAATCCTGCTTTTTCCTGGTCTTATTTCATTTCTTCATAGGTTCAGCATGTTAATCTGGAATTGCCAATGTTAATGGTAAATGGCTGGCAGATGCCCTTCCAGTTGCCACCCTTCCCGTATCCCTCCTTCCCCCTGGGACAGAACTTGTGTACCCTATCTGTCTATGTATAGTGTTAACCTATGTGGAAGCATGAGAACATTTCTGAAATGTTTGAGAATTGTGTAACTGAGATGGGATATGGGTACCAGCCTGGCAGTCACCTAGTCAGATGTGGTAACTCTCCTAAAATAGGCCGGCCGAAGTGGCCGTGTGGTTAAAGGCGCTGCAGTCTGGAACCGCAAGACCGCTACGGTCGCAGGTTCGAATCCTGCCTCGGGCATGGATGTTTGTGATGTCCTTAGGTTAGTTAGGTTTAACTAGTTCTAAGTTCTAGGGGACTAATGACCTCAGCAGTTGAGTCCCATAGTGCTCAGAGCCATTTGAACCATCTCCTAAAATAACATCTGAGCTGATCGACACACCAGCCCTTGTTCTATCCAGGGCTGCCATGCCTTCCCAAATCCTGAAGTAACATACTGCATATGTGGCTATAAGAGCAGGTCTTGTTTTGTTTATATGCCTGTTGGTAACTCAGCATCGCAACTGTTCTATGAGATATTACCATTACTCCACATTATTTGTAATCATTAACTGCAGTTCGTAACCAAGTATTATAATATTTGAGTAAAATTTCTGTCATACTCTTGTCGTTTGACAAAGTTGTCTTGTGATGTATTAATGAATGCTATGTTCATTGTCATTGATGTTCTATCCATCAGCCTTAAGACAGTTGAAACGTATGGAATTCGTCAAAATGTTGTACAGTAGCAAAGCAGTTGCTGACAGGATACTTTATAATGCTTTGGGTCATACATCGTTAATCAAATTAGTGTGGTTGCATGTAGTTAGTGTTAAAGCCATTTTCAAATTTAAAAACCTGAGTTGTCATTTTATTGGAAATCGTTTAAAATTTATATCAACGAAAATATTAAATTTATCCTAGCACAGGATATTAACAAAATGTTAACTGTTCTACAGAAGTGAAATATTTTTGTCCTCAATAGGATTTATTTACAGTAAATATTTGATACGAGTTACAAGTTTTCACAATATTTATACATTAGCAACAGACCATTTATCTAATGAGAAAGAAGAAGAGTACCTGGAGTGGAACAGCAAAATAGTCAACACAAACTGAAAATTTATTCTGAATTACACTTCGACGTAAAGAGAAAGGGAAGACAGATCATAGCTAAAATGAACAATACGTAGAGATAGTGGCTCAAAATATAGAATTTTCAAAAAGAGAATACATTACAATTCCTAATATAGTGTAGGAAAACTGCCGACATTCAAAACAGCTTCCAGTCATCTCAGAATGGATAAATACAGGTCCTGTATGGTTTTCAAGGGAATCTTATACCATTCTTCTGTGAAGTAGTGGTAAGTTCAGGTAAACATATTGGAGGCCGATAGCAATCATGCACCTTTCTCTGCAAAGTAGATCACAGTGGCTCGATAATATTTAGATCTGGTGACTGTGGTGGTCATGAGAGATGCGGCAATTCATCCTTGTGCTCAGAAAACCAGTTCTGGATGATGTAAGCTGTGTGAACAGGGCCCTGTCATTTCAGAACACAGCGTCAATTGAGAGCTAACATTGTACCACGTGATAAACCTGATCAGCCAAAATGGTCACATAATCCTTGTAGAGTAACCATGGGGCTTGTGGAATACCGTGAAATGGCAGCCCAAATCATCATCAAACTCCTCAGTATGTACTCATGGGACATAAACTCAGCCAGAAATTGGAAACAGTGTGAATCAAGACTCATCTGACCAAATGACGTTCTTCCTTTGCTCTGTAGTCCAGGTTTTATGGCTTCAGCACCCCATTTCCTGCTACGAGCATTTGCATACCTCATATGTGATTTTGGAATTCCAGCTCACCCTGAGATTCACTCCTTATGAAGCTTCCTTCGTGTTGTTTTGATGCTGCCAGAGTTCACGAGTGCAACACTCAGTTCTCCTGCTGTAATCCTCTTATTTGTTGTCACAGTCCTTTTTAGTCATTGACAACCATGATCACTCAACATACACTTTCGTTGTGTTGTTACTTAGTGGATGATGATTTACTGCATTCCCTGTATTTGGTATAAATCTTTGATACGATGCCTCTTGAAACACCAAACACTTCATCTACTATGGTTATGCAAGCACGGTGCCATATGAGCTCCAACAATTTTCCCATGTTCGAATTCACTTAACTCTAACATAATGCTCTGACAGCTACATGGAACCCTGTTCTGAACGTGACTGACATGTGCAGAATATCAAGGACATTGCACAGGTGGCATATGTGGTCAGATACAACAGTGCAACCTGCGGTCTTGGCTGGCATCTGTATTTATGTTCAAGCAAGCACTTGTTGTGCTATAAATGCTGTCGTGCACAGTGCTATAAAGACAGACTATGTCCTTCATATACATGCATATGTTGATTACTAATATTAGTTTGGAGGAGTTTTGTCCAACCCCTGTATCTGTTAATGGTACTTTGAATTTTTTTCCTTTGTATTGTGTTCAGAATTTAGAGTGATCCTCCCTCCACTTCCCCCAACAATCTAAATACTTGCTCTTTCTGTCTTCTGTCTTTTCCTTTTTGATTCCCATATTCATCTTCACCGCCCCTATAATTGCTAGCTTGGATATGTTTCTCTTCAGTTTTACATTAGTTTCAAACAATGAAAAATCCAGGATGGAAAGCAACTATGGAAAGGATAGATTGTTCCCCACCACATAGATGAAGTTTTTGGAACATTGTCCATAGGAAAACAGTGATTGCTGAAATTATATTAAAATTATTTCAGTAAAACAGTCTAGATCACATGTAAGTTGTGTATATTGTTGCAGCCACATGTAGTAAGCATTGCTTCACGCAGTGGAGAATGGCAAAACAGAGGCACACTGGTGACTGAGGCGTTGCGAAGTAGGAAGGAACAGATAGCCTTGCTGACAGCAGCAGTCTATCAACAGACTGACACAAAGACGCATGCAGACCAAGTGCCGATCAAAGCCTGGAGAGTGCTGAGTATTGGGAAGTGAGGTCAGCTCGCTAAGTTATCCTGCAATATACTGCGGGAGTAATAACAAAAAGCTACCACCGAGGGTAAAAAAGTCCTCCTGCCGGATATAAATAGTGGAGTGCAGGCAGCAACAGATAGAAGCCATTAGGAAGCAGTTTGGATCTGAGGACGGACGTGGTCTGTGTGTGAATGTTCAATCTTCGTAGGTGACGATTCCGGAAGTCTGTTCCAGCTCGCAGAAGTCATCCGTTCGCCACCAGATGTCAACTTCAGCTCTGGAGGTCGGCCCGAGTTCGGTCGGCACCATGGCTGACTAATTACAGCGAGAACTTCTAGCAGGACCGGCCACAGTGCGGTTTTGGTCACAGGCACCGCCAGGGACTGACGCCCGAACTTCACGGCAACCTGGCCTCACGGCGCGTGGTCCGTCCATGACAGGACCTCGCGGACATCGCGACTGATGGCTTCCCAGCTGCCGGTGCAGCAGGCGTCGGCAGTTGATTTCACGGTGACGCAGCTCCGTGGGCATGCCATACTGGGGCACCGAGCGGCGACGAGTTCATCTCAACCAAAGGGCGTCCTGGCTTCAGCGGAGCACTGCTGGCCTGAGGCTCCCAAGTGCGATTAGCGGCGCACGTTGCGCGCATTGTCGGAGAGTCTACACAGCAGCAGTCAGGCGGAGGGATCCGCATGGCTGGGCGGCAACGACGGGGGAGAAATTGTAAAGAAAGTTCAATAAATAATTGTAAAACTCCACACCGTCTCAGTCTTTGGCACAGCCACTGTGTCTGCTGCTAACAAGCAGTGCAGAAGTTATAACAAGTGGTGTCAGGCGCACCCACGCCATGACTTTGATGAGCACTGTGCGGAGCAACCGAGAAACACTGAATAGGGTGAGTCCAGAAACTGCCTTCTCTCTATGTTTTCTGTGTAGCTAGACATGTCGAGGGTAACGTTAAGGGATGTGAGAGTGTCATTTCAAAGGCCTAGAAGTCCTATAGACATATCACAGTTTTGTGGGAATGATAGTCACATTAACTTAGTACCATCTAAATGCGTAGTGTGTGGATTAACAGGTCACTTTGCTCCTTGCGATAAATTTGTACCAAGCACTTGTGATGTGTGTGGCTTCTAAGGTCATGTAACGGGACAGTGTGGTAAGTCTAGATGGCTTGCCATTAGACATGCTAGGAGTTAACTTGCTTCTGGGTAATACAATTTTATTTTTGTGAGGCGAGGTATACCACACGGAAAATGCCAGAGACATGTGCAACCAGGACAAGTGACGCTGTAGTCGCGTTGACAGAGCAAGTTAAGAAACTGATTGAAGTAAAAAGTTGCAAAAGCAGCACATGCAGAGGATGGAGCAACAATTGTTGCAAAATACTCAATCAGGCTCGGGAAGCGATATTGTAGAATGCAAGGGTACTGTCTTTTCCGGTGTGGCAGATTGTTCAGCGGCTAATTTGATAGCTTCCTTCTCGGGTAAAACATCAGAGGATGTGAATGTTTTCATTGGTTACGTACGTAGTACAACTAGACTGTGTGGCTGGTCAGATGAAATGTGTTTGCAAATGGCGATGTTACGGTTAGTAGGTGACGCAAAGACTTATGTGGCATACCACGAAGGGTTAAAGGATACTACTATGTTCACAGAGTTGGCTGAGGGATTATTGCTAAGGTTAAGGAAACAAAACAGTGCCAGATTTTTTAGAGAAAAATTGGGGAGGATGATGCAAAAAATGGGTGAAACGGTAGAAGAATTTTCAGACAGAATTAGGAGAACGAATGGGTACACGTATGAGTTAACGCAAGATCCAAGTGCAAATGAAGTTCTATTGAAAGAAGCAGAGAATAGAGCTTTAGACGCATTTTTGCGAGGAGTCTCACCAGATTTTTGACGCCGGATACGGATGGAAAGTCCAAGTGACTTAGCAGCAGCATTGCGCGTAGTTACACATTTGGAGGAAGTGGATAGTGCCACTAGAAGTCACAATGACAAGAAAATTTTTTTGTCTTCCAAAGAGTGTTACCGTTGTGGGAAGCAAGGTCATTTTAAGGGACAATGTCGGGAACCACAGTGTTTCAGTTGTCAGAAAATAGGGCATAAGGCACGGCAGTGTAAAGCCAAGAAACGGGTTAATGATACAGCAGGTAAAAAACTGTTAAATGAAAAAGGGAGTGTTCCTGCCGTTGGGAAGCATTCCCAGTAAAAAGAGGTACTCAGAGAGTGCACGAAGAGGCGGATTGTAGTTTGATGGTTTGGATAAAAGATAAGTCTCGAGAGTTTTTGTGGGTACTGGAGCGCACGTATCAGTTGTCAGTGTGGACCTCGTGGGCAGGAAAGGATTGGAAGTTCCGAGATACAGACTGCGCGCAGTAGGTGATAAAAAATTAGATGCACTAGGGGCAGCACAGCTCATGTTTAAGATAGGGAACGTGTGGTTCCGGTAGCAAATGGAGGTGTTGTCAACTGTGGGACAGGGATTGTCAGCGATACTTGGGTTGGGCTTTATGATTAAACATCACATCAAAATTGACCTTTCGCAACATACGCTGGAACTCGGTGGGAACTTGTTCTCAATGGGTACAGCCGTTGCAAATGTTTCAGAGTTCAAGGTGCGCCGATAGCTAAGGTGATACCAACTAAACTGCATACAAGTGCATTAAAGGTGATTTCATATGACAAAGTACGAACAGGTACATGGAAGTTGATCTGGGTATCAGTGGATGTCGATGTGCCACAGCAGGGGTTATTCTTGGTAGAGCCACTACTGAGTAATGAGGTTTTCGACGAAAAGCATTGCTTTATTCGTAGGAGTGTATCATGGGTAACAGACATAAACGGGCAGTTTATGGTTCCGGTGAGTTTAGATAACTTCGGGCAGGATGATGTTGATCTGCCGAAGGGATTAGTAATAGCCACAGTAGAGTTAATGGATGAAGAAGACATCGATAGTTCGAGACTAGACTATGATGTAAAGCAAACCGTCAGCACGTCTGCACTTCGTGACAAGGTAAACCATTTGAGAGGAAATGATTGTTCGGGTATGGAAGCATTATTACAAAAGTATAAAACATTGTCTGAAGCACAGGGTACGTTACCTGCTACACCGATAACACAGCATCGTATTCCGACAGGGAATCACACTCCGGTGTATTCTAAGCCATACAGACTACCGAAACAATTACAACCAGTAGTAGAGCAATTAATAGAGCAACAACTGGAAGATGAGATAATCCAGCACAGTAATAGTCCTTGGTCTAGTAGTGTGGTCCTAGTTCCGAAGAAGACACTGGACGGGTCGAAAAAATTTCGCTTTTGTTGCGATTACAGACATTTGAATGAACGGACAGTGGCGGATGTATATCCCATTCCGAATATCACAGAAACGTTAGACAACCTAGCGCAGTGTAAATTTTTCTTCACTATGGATTTGAGAAGCGGTTATCACCAGATTGAAGTATTATAAAAGAATGCTGTTTGGACTAAAAAACACTCCAGCAACATTTAAGAGGTTGTTGGATGGAGTCCTTCATGGGTTGAAACCGAAAAAATGCATGGTGTATCTGGATGACATTATAGTTTTTTCAAGAGATATAGAGCAGCATGTGGAATGGTTAGAGGTGGTATTTAAAAGATTAGAGGCAGCATGGCTAACATTAAGTTTGGACAAATGCCATTTTGTGCAAGCGCAAGTAAATTATCCCGGGGAATGTTATCAGTCAGGATGGGGTACGAACAGATCCTTATCTCACTTCTGCAGTACGAGACTTTCTGGTTCCGCAAATGGTTAAACAACTGCAATCGTACATTGGTCTTGTGAGCTATTATAGAAAATTCATACAGGGGTTCGCAGAAATAGTGAGGCCACTTACTAAGTTGCTAAGAAAAGGTGTTACCTTCCAGTGGACGTCAGAATGCGAGAAAGCATTTCAAGAGTTTAAACGGATAGTGACATCAGATCCAGTATTGAAGTTTGCAGACTTTTCGAAAGAGTTTATACTACAATGTGATGCATTTAATCTTACTCATGGGGTTGTACTTGGTCAAGACATTGACGGCAAAGAATATAATATCCGATTGTGTTCGTGTCTCGTCAACTTAACAAGGCGGAACAAAATTACTCCATGGCAGAGAAGGAATTGTTAGCAGTAATATATACGGGATTTCGTACTTTCAATTTTATCTGTACGGTAGAAGTTTTGAGGTTGTGATGGATCATTCAGCGCTGAAATGGTTATTAGGTCTGAAAGACCCAGCGAGTAGGCTAGTGAGATGGGCGCTGAAACTCAGTGAGTTCGATTATGAGGTAATACACAAGCCAGGTGTGAAACATGCCAATGCTGACACATTGAGCAGGAAAGTGGCAGTATTACAAGTAACAGGGGTGACGGAAGAGGAATGGAAAAGGGCACAAGCCGTGGATAGTGATTGCCAATTGTTCAGAAAGCAACCGCAGTTCTTAGTACAGGACGGGTTACTTTGCAGGTCGACGAAATGCGGCCCGCGCGTTGTAGTACCAGCAGCATTAAGATCTGAAGTTTTTCAACAGGTGCATGACCATTTTCTTTCAGGACATGGTGGGAGAAGAGCCACGGATATGCGGATAGCGGAGAAGTTTTGGTGGAGAACATGACGTCAAGACGTGGACGAGTATGTCAGGAATTGTGTGCCATGCGCACAGCGTGCGGAGTTGTGCCATCAAAAGATTCAGCTTCAAAGATTACCAGAGGCAGACAGACATTTCCAACAAATCTGAATTGATGTATTAGGCCCATTTAATAGGAGTGCAGCAGGGAATAAGTGTGTGTTAACAGTGATTGACCACTTTTGTAGGTAATTAGACGTGGTCGCATTACCAGATCAGAAAGCAAGTACGGTGGCACAAGCTTTAGTTAATAATTGGCTACTCAGATATGGGATACCTCAGTCCTTAATATTGGATCAAGGTACTAATTTCACGTCTGATCTGATGAAGCAACTGTGTAAGTTACTGAAGGTAAAGAAACTACGGACTAGTCCATTCCATCCGCAAGCAAATGGACGAACAGAGTGAGTTCATCGCATGATCGCTAAGATGTTGAGTCACTACGTAAATTGTCAACACACTGACTGGGATGTCTACTTGTAATTTGTAACCAGTGCATGTAATAGTAAGGTACGTACGTCGACAGGATTGTCGCCGTACGAAGTGGTGTATGGGCGGAAGATGCCATCACCTTTTGACACGCTTTGTCCAAGGCTGAGAGCAGAGGGCGAGCATGTAAGGCAATTTGCGAAAACCATTATGGAACTATGGCAGAGAGTTGTACGAGCTAACACAAAAGCATTGGAACGACAAGAACGGATGGGAGGTACAATGAGGAAGTTACCACAGTACAGAGTAGGCCAATGGGTGCTACTAGATAATCCGTATGTTCGAAAAGAGAGAACCAAGAAGTTCACAAACAAGTTCCAGGGACTGTACCAGGTAGTGGAAATGACATCACCTGTCAGTATAAAATTACAATTGCCTACCAAGATAACGGTGGTTCACGTTAGTAGAGTTAAGCCGTTGCAGGGGTAGTAGATCCGTGTATATGTACTACTTCTTCTGGCAGATAGTGAAAAGAAGCGCCAGAAGCAGACAGTAAACTGGGTATTAAGTATAAGTTGCGTTCAAGGGATGTATAGTTAGCAGTAATTATCATGTGTGTATTATTTTTGTGCACGGACTAGGGTTATTTTATTGGTATTAAGGGGTAGTGATGGGAGTTTTTTCCTTCTCTCTCCATTCTGTAGGTGACGCAGGATGGGGTTCAAGTGGATAGTATGGGGCGTAGTCCGCAGGCAGCTGACACAAGCTGGCCAGGTACAGGATATGCCGTTGCGAAGTGGGGTGTTGTTCGGGAAACAAGCGGATGTGGTCCTCACGAGTCACGAATGGACGCTTCGACTGGCACTCAGCATCCTGCAGGCAAGGAACGAGATGCGGCAGCTACAGGAGGTGGTATCGAGTGTGGAAACACTTGCATCTAAGAACGGAATATTACGGGACATGCAAGAAGAGTACGAGGCTTTGGATAGGTCATGTAAGGAGATAAGGGAACAACTGCGCCAAGTCGTGAGCACGATTCTAGGGAGGAGAAAGAGAGTAAAGAGGGGGTTGGTTGAATGCAGGTGGGAAGTTACTGAAAACAATTTTTGGAACAGCAGATAGACGATATTGAAGGTTTGAACAATTCTTTAACAGTTATTCGCGACAGGGAGGAAAGCATAGGGAAGTTAGTGGATATACCACAACAGAGATACGGGGATTAGGTACAGAGTTGTTGAATGTGACGTGCGTGGTGTGTGGTATGACTACAGAGTTATGAGCATATATAGAACAAACACAGAAATGATTGAATACGGATCTGGAATAGGTACAAGCGCGATTGGATATATAAGGAAGCTGGAAATGGCTAAATTGCTGCAGGAACTGGTTAACAGCATTGGTGATGCATCAGTGAGGATGGATGAATGGCAAGAGGCAGTACATCACGCATTGCACGGGCAGGTGAGTGTGACGTTGATGTCACCAGAAAAATTCAGACGAGTCTGAAGCAGGCAGAGGGAGAGTTTCCGGAAGGGGTAGAGCACGTAGTGCCGTTAATTGAAGCGAGTTTGTCACTTTTTTATCGTATGTCTAGGATTAAGGATGTCTAGGATTAAGGTAACAACGGCTCTAGTTAAGATGTATATAGAGATTAGATTTACAGTAACTAGTGTGGGGAGACAGTATCACTGTTACACAGTGCATCCTTATCTGGTCAGATGGGAGCGCATGGGGAAGGGCATACAGTTCAGGACACAGGAGGTTTTATTAATTTCTGAGGAGGGGGATAGTCGTGCTACTGTGTCGAGTTTAGAGTTTAGTAGATGTCTAATGGAGTCAGTTTCCATTTTTCCATCACGGGTTGTTTTCACGGGCAAGAGGTCGTGTCAGATCCAGTTATTTAGGGCAGAAGCAGAAGCTTCAGAGTGTCGGAGAATAATAGTGAAGCCTACACCACATTTTCAGCAGGTTGGGAGATGATATCAGCCAAGTGTTATGACACTGGGAATTGGACAGCAACCATGGAGATGGAATTACGGGACAGTAGTTTGCTAATCAACAGGACAAATTGTGAAATAGTAGTGGATCGTTTCAGCTTCTCAGCGACAGTCACGGGAGTCACCAAGGTTACAGATACTCATCTGATGTTGTACTGGCCAGATGCGTCATTCAGCATCACTGCAGGAGAAAATTTGACGTATATTAACAACACCATGGATGCTACACTATTGCAAACGATAGATAAACTAGTAGATTCGGAGAAAGCTCAAATTTCAATGCAGCAATTATTAAGGCATGTGGAAGAGTACGGTACCAGGCGGAATCGTAGAATAGTGACCATTGGTATTTCAACCAGTACTATTACCGTGTTGATTGTACTTATTGGTGTGGTGTAATTCAGCGTGTTAATCCAAGACTGCTCCATGAGATTCCTGTAGAATGGATTACCAGTAGGGCATGAGTCAGGGCAACCTGGATGTGTATAGGGAAGAAGTAGAATATAGGATAGAACTAGAGTTAACGTATTGGGTAAATTTGGGGACGAATTTAATTTTTAGGAGGAGGCAGTGTTGCGACCACATGTAGTAAGTGTTGCTTCGCAGAGTGGAGAATGGCAAAACAGAGGCACGCCAGCGACCGAGGTGTTGCAAAGTAGGCAGGCACAGATAGCCTTGCTGACAGCAGCAGTCTATCAACAGACTGATACAAGGACGCACACAGACCGAGCGCCGAGTGAAGCCTGGAGAGTGCTGAGTAAGGGGAAGTGAGGCCAGCACGCTAAGTTACGCTGCAATATACTGTGGGAGTAATAACAAAAAGCTACCACCGAGGGTAAAAAACGTCCTCCTGCCGGATATAAATAGTGGAGCGCAGGCAGCAACAGACAGAAGCCATTAGGAAGCAGTACGGATCTGAGGACGGATGTGGTCCATGTCCGAATTTTCAATCTTCGTAGGTGATGATTCCGGAAGTCTGTTCCAGCTCACAGGAGTCATCTGTTCGCTGCCAGATGTCAACTTCAGCGCTGGAGGTCGGCCCGAGTTCTGTCGGCACCATGGCTGACTAACTACAGTGAGAACTTCCAGCAGGACCAGCCACAGCGCGGTCTTGGTCACAGGCACCGCCGGGGACTGACACCTGGACTTCACGGCAACCCGGCCCCACGGCGCGTGGTCCGTCCATGACGGGACCTCACGGACATCGCGACTGACTGGTTCCCAGCCGCCGGTGCAGCAGGCATTGGCAGCTGACCTCACAGCGACACAATTCTGTGGGCGTGCCGTACTGGGGCACTGAGTGACGACGAGTTCATCTCAACCACAGGGCATCCTGGCTTCAGCAGAGCACTGCTGGCCTGAGGCTCCCGAGTGCGATCAGCGGCGCACGTTGCGCGCATTGTCGGAGAGTCTACACAGCAGCAGCCAGGCGGAGGGATCCACAGGCCTGGGCAGCGACAACGGGGAAGAAATTGTAAAGAAAGTTCAATAAATAATTGTAAAACTCCACGCCGTCTCAGTCTTTGGTGCAGCCATTGTGTCTGCTGCTAACAAGTGGTGCAGAAGTTGTAAGAATATTTAGTTTCATGACTTGTTTCGGTCTTTTATCAAACTGTCATCAGACGATTTTTTACTCTGTACACAAGATTATTACATATTGGAAGTGGTTGAGGAATGAATAATGAGTCTGTAAAAAAGAGTATTACATATTGTAAGTGGTTGAGGAGTGAATACAATCTTAGAACTAAAATAACATAAAATAAATTGATGGCATTTCTTTTGTCACAGTAGGGGCTGTTGGCATGGAGCAGGTGGTTCTGGAGGCGTGTGGAACACTGCTGCCAATGAGTAGTGCTCAGTTAAATCTACATCTACATCTACATCCATACTTTACAAGCCACCTGACTGTGTGTGGCGGAGGGTACCTTGAGTACCTCTAGCGGTTCTCCCTGCTATTCCAGTCTCGTATTGTTCGTGGAAAGGATTGTCAGTATGCCTCTGTGTGGGCTCTAATCTCTCTGATTTTATGCTCATGGTCTCTTCGCGAGCTATACATAGGAGGGAGCAATATACTGCTTGACTCCTCGGTGGAGATATGTTCTCAAAACTTGAAAAAAAGCCCGTACCGAGCTACTGAGCGTCTCTCCTGCAGAGTCTTCCACCAGAGTTCATCTATCATCTCCATAACACTTTTGCGATTACTAAATGATCCTGTAACGAAGTGCGCTGCTCTCCATTGGATCTTCCATATCTCTTCTATCTACCCTATCTGGTACAGATCCCACACTACTGAGCAGTGTTCAAGCAGTGGGCGAACAAGCGTACTGTAACCTACTTCCTTTGTTTTCGGATTGCATTTCCTCAGGATTCTTCCAATGAATCTCAGTCTGGCACCTGCCTTACCGACGATAAACTTTATATGATCATTCCATTTTAAATCACTCCTAATGCGTACTCCCAGATAATTTATGGAATTAACTGCCTCCAGTTGCTGACCTGCTATATTGTAGCTAAATTGTAATTTATGTTTATTGTTATGTTATGTATGTGGGTAAAGTGTACTATGAAGGTGGTTTACACTGATCTCTTCCTCATTAACAATTGTAACTGTCTACGTTTCACTGAGAAATGTGTATGATCCTATCAACAACACATGAGGAAGGTTACACCCCTAAGTAGATGTGATTTATTGTATTCTGGTTGGGGGAAGGTGGTGATAGACTGATATAATGTAAACTTTCATTCATGCAAGGTTTGTAAGCCTCAACTGTATTTATTTGGTGATATGAACGTAGGCAAGTCCATGTTAATTGAGAAACTTACTTTGTGGCAACAGTTTGCTTGTAATCTCTCAGGTTTTCTCAGCAGAGTTGATAAATTGTGTGCATCTAGGTGCTCTGCTGAGTTGTTACTTCCATCTGTGCCCAATATTTTGATGACCGACCAGCTTTCTTCAGGTGCTACGAGTTTAGTGATTTTTTTGCATGTCATCCTCGGTCTCAATCTTAACCTCTTGACTGCGTCACCCATTCAGTTTCATGATCTTGAATACTCACTCCTTTGGAACACTGTTGGTAGCTGCTGTAATTCTTTGGCAATGCTCACCTTGTGTGAAAGTTGTCAAGCTCTGTGGATCAGAGTCTTTAGCACTGAATTTCTTTGTGGTTGATGGTACGTGGCATGTCTTACATGGAGCAGTCTATCAGGTCAGTTGAGGAGAGATGAAAGAGCATCAGTGACATGTTTGACTAAAACAATCAAGCAACTCCACTATTGCTAAGCACTGCCTTGAATGTAATCATGAAATAATGTCAGAAAACATAATGAACTGGGACGGCAGTTTCGATTTAAATAACTCTTGTTGCGGCACTCATTTTATTAAAGTATTGCTGGCCACCACATCCACCAGAAGTGAAAAACGCTGAGAGAATTTGTGTTTCATGGAATATCAGTGGGTGTGAGCTCTGAAAAACGAAAGGGCATCAAATGGCATAGTGGGTGTCAGCAGTCTTAACTCAACTATAAATAGCAGCACGAGACCAACCATAGTTCATAGCCTGATTGGAGTCCAGGCAATGAACACACACAACAGCAAAACTTGCAGCACCTGTAGAAGATGAGTGGGTCAGTTGTCAAAATAATGTACGTTGGAAACAACAATTCAGCAGACTACTTGGAAAAGTCACATTAATTTATATGTATGCCATATTGTAGTGAATTTAGTTTTGGAGGTCATGTTAGTCAGATATGCAAGGTTATCTTGTTTGATGAGTTGACCAGAACAAATGGAGACAGAATTCGTAATTACTGAAATGTAGTTAGGGCCATTACCATGAATCTAAAGAGCAAACCCAGTTGAAATATTGTAGATTGTGGGCTTGTCACACAAGATATATACAGGCAATGAAGGCGTAGCCCATGGAGATGACAGTGGCCATGTGTGTACGAGTTGTGATTGTGTGCAAGCTGTCTACTTCTGATGAAGGACTTCTCCAAAAGCTGAATATTTTTAGCATTCTTTTTTGTTGTGGTTGTCTTATTCAAAGCCCCCTTTATCCTTTCCATATTGTTGTTTTAGTTTCAGACATTCATAACTTTTTTAATGCTCTTTTCTTCTTTTAAAAGATACAAGGCTCTACAAGACCAAGAAAAGCAACGTATTGTGCCAAAGGCTGAAGAAAAAGGCTCATCAGATGAATTACAGAAGGAAGTTCCAAAAATTAATGAGCCTAAAAAGAAGGAAGAACCATTTTATAATGGCTTACCAGGTGCCGTATGTTTTTCTGTCCATCCATCCCTTACCTTTCATGACCTTGAAAATGTTTTATTTATGCTATATTTACATTTAATTATTAACAGTAAAACTGGTTGGAAATTCCTTCTTGGAATATATATAATTTAAGGAGTAAAGGGAACAACTTACTGAAGAGCTCATAAGCACATAAACAGGACTGTATAACTATATTGTCACAGCTGACTACATTGTGCTTGATTTCAGTGCAAGAAACAATGTATTCACATGGTACAGTGTGTAGCCATGATGGTGTATGTGAACTACGAGGGTTGACTGAAAAGTAATGCTTCCACCTTCGTAACTCTTCAACAGTTGGCAACATTGGTATGCGGCTGGTACTGGCTTGTTCCATAGCCTCTTCTCTACAGCTCCAGTTGACGAGAGGCCTTAGCACTGAATGGCTGCGTTGTTACAGAGTAAAGTATGGAAACCTGCGCAGATGGTCGATCAGTACGATTTAAGCAACGAGCAGCCATTGAATTCTTGACATCAGAAGGTGTCACCCCAAAGGAGATTCATCAGAGACTGAAAGCAGTTTATGGTGATTGTGTTGATGTGAGTAGTACTGTGCATCGTAGGGTGAGTAAGTCTAAAGATGTTGGGGGGGACATCTGACCTGCATGACAAACAAAGAGATAGACGTCCTGTGACAGCAACCACAGAGTTTCACAAGCAAAATGTTGACAGATTGATTCAGGATGATCGTCGTATCACTCAGAGAGAAATTGAAAGCACAATCGGCATTTCACAAGGACGTGTGGATCACATTATTGCTTTGCTTGGCTATCGGAAGATCTGTGCACGATGGGTACACCGGATGCTGACTCCTGAAGTGAAAGTGCACAGGCTTGAAATTTGCCAGGAACTCCTCTCGTGTTACGAGAATGAAGATGCCCAGTACTCACATCAATAAAATCACCATAAACTGCTTTCATTCTCTGATGAATCTCCTTTGGGGTGACACCTTCTGCTGTCAAGAATTCAATGACTGCACATTGCTTAAATCACATTGACCGACCGTACGCACAGGGTTCCATACATTACACTGTAATAACACAACCGTTCAATGCTAAGGCTTCCCACCAACTGGAGCTGTAGAGAAAAGGCTATGGAACAAGCCAGTACCTGCCACATACATATGCTGCCAAATGTTGAAGAAGTACGAAGGTGGAGGCGTTACTTTTCAGTCAGCCCTCGTATATACCACTGAGGCTGAAAACATTCTCAGTTTTGTTTACATTCCTGTTGGTGCCTCAGCTCTCTAGTGAGTTGTTACATATACTCCTTAAATTTATATGAACTGTTATGCTGTCATCTTTAACTTGTCTCTGACCAAGTGTGTCCTTAGTCAAAACAGAATTATTTTTTTCTCTCTCATAGTGATTGTCTTACACTCAGATGTTACCCAAAGCCCGTAGTTTTACGGTTAATAAGATATTTAATTAGTAAATGTCTTGCAGATGAACAAACAGGTGCTTAATTAAATACGTAATTAAACTGCTGATGCTGATTATCAACTAATAGTTGTGAAAGTCACCCCAGTCTCAATTGAAACCAATCTCTCACATGTACCTGTCAGTAATACATAATCTCTCTATTCGAGTGCTGATAATATGACACATCACACAATACTGCAGAAGTAAGTCCATAAACATTTTATGAAGAATTCTGTGAAGCTATCCGTGAAGAAAAATTGAAATATTCTTTATAAACTGAAAATAGTGATGCAAATAGCCATCTGTGTAACCAAACTTAAACATGTTAAGTTCCACTAATCACTTATTAACTGTGGAAATAACAGCTTGTGCGTCATCATAGTGATGACCATTTAAGGCACTTTTTAATCAAAAATATATGAGATGCTGTCAGTAAATAATGCAGTAAACAATGCAATATATTTTTTTTTCTCAGGCAATTTTAGTTTAACGACTTTCGATAGGGGGCAGCACCGTACACAGCCTTCACGAATGGCCTCTGTAACGGAGGTACATTCCGAGCAGAGAGCTGCCAGAAGGCAGAAAACCAGAGCATCTCAGATGCTCATAGGCGCTTGCAGAACGTCTCTGCAGACATGGCAGTGAACAAACGCACATTGAGTCGTCGGGTGAGATGTCTTTCATCATTGCAACAAGGTTGCACAAACCTGTCCGATCTTTTGTATGCTGGCTGGCTGCGCAAAGTGACTCCTGCTGTGTCGGAATGTGCAAACAGTGTCATTTGAGGTGACTGACGGATCGCAGTCAAACACCTTGCTGCTCAACGGGACATCTCTGTCGGTTGTGCGATGCATTCGTCCACCATTTGGGGTATTTAGTGGTGTCTGCCCGTTTCGCTCCTCACCACCTAACAGAAGACCATAAAGAGCAATAAAAGACTATATGTGTGGAGTTACTTGCATGCTACAAGGCTGATCGTGACAAGTTTTTGTCAAACATCGTCACAGGTAGTGAAACCTGGGTTCATAACTTGAAACCAGAAATGAAATGGAAATCTATGGAGTGCCGCCATGAAGTCTCACCTCAAAAGAAAAACTTGAAGTTTATTGTGCTACTCTCAGGAAATTGAAGAACTGACTTCAGCGGGGTCTTGTGGGACTCTGGAAGAGTTATTGTGTTTGATGTCCTCCCTAATGGTGCAACGATCATATCTGAAGTGTATTGTACTACTCTCAGGAAATTGAAGAAATGACTCGAGCGTGTTTGTCGCCACAAAAATGCAAATGAACTTCCCTTTCTCTGTGACGATGCAGGGCCTCGCACAAGTCTGCACCTGTGAGGGGAGCTCACAAAACCTCATCGGACTGTTCTTCCTCATCCTCCCTACAGCCCGGATCTCGCACCTTCCATCTGTTTAGCCCAATGAAGGATGCACTGTGCAGGAAGCGGTACATGTGTGATGAGAAGTTATTGACAAAACAGGATATCGGGTACTTATTGAACGCGCACTCATAATAATCTTATATTGTATTGTTACAGCAGAGAAGCACCGTAACAAACGTGTATGAAAATCACCGTGTGTAGAATTTTGCAGTTTGTGGGGGGTCTTGGTACTCAGTTGAGCTGGGAACATGGGATAAATAGTTTTTGGTTTAGGCTGTACCAGCAGCTATTTGTATAGTCATTTGAACATGTCATACTGTAGCTAAATTACAGTATATTAAGCAAGTTTTGAATGACAAACCAGAGTTGACACCCAGGAAAAGTGTGGGAATCAATTATTTAAAGGCTTAACTGTAAACAGTACAGGATTAAAAATCCATTTCACAATTATATTTATTGGAGTAAATCTATCCTTCTTCCCTCAACATTTTCATCATTTAATAGAAATAATTTTATTGTATTTATTGTCTTTGTATATTTTTTAGAATTGATTTTTTATATTATAACAGACTAGTAATGTAAGTGGCTTACGAAATATTAAATTAAATTCGTTAATGTATGAGGCTAATCCAGAAAGTAAGGTTACAAGAATTTTTTGAACTAAAAAAAAAAAAAAAAATAATAATAATAATAATTTTAATAAAATTTACATGCATTGTAGTATAGGTCTTATGTTACTTTTCCACATAATCACCATTTACCTCAATACATTTTGTCATACATGGGATGAGTTTTTTCATTCCTGTGTGATAGGCATCTCCTGCCACCTTTTTCAACCAGTTCTTCATTTCGATTTTCACCTCGTCATCGCCGGAAAAGTGTTTTCCATGAAGGTGTTCCTTCAATTTAGTGAACAGATGATAGCCACCAGGTGCAAGATTGTGGATGTGAGAGTGGTGGCTTAAAACATTCCAACCAAAAGAAGTCGGAAACTCTTGCGTTGTATGAGCGATATACGGATTCGCATTGTCATGAAGAAGACAGACTCCTGCTGTCAGCATCCTGCAACATTTGTTTTGTATGGCTGTGTGAAGTTTCTTTGTGACCTAACAGTATCTTGCAGCGTTTATTGTTTCACCTCAAATCAATGAGCAGAACCCCTTTTCTGTCCTAAAACACTATCACCATGATTTTCCTCACTGTTTACTGATTTTTGAATTTTTTGGCTGAGGGAGAATGAGTATGGCGTAACTGCATTGATTGTCGTTTGCTCTCTGGAGTATGATGATAAGCCAAAGTTCCATCTCCTGTTATTATAGAGTTGAGAAAAGCCTCACCTTTATTCTCAAAACAATCAAGTAATTCGCGAGCGGCACTGACTCTTATTTGTTTTGTGTGCTTCAGTAAGCATCTTGGACACCCATCGCACACACAACTAGCGATAATTTAGTTGATTAGTTATAATTTCATGAGCAACAGTTTGTGAAATGTTTGGACGAACTGCATGCAGGTCATCAGATGTCGAACGGTGATCAGAGAGATGATGATCTTCAATTTTCTGCACCACATCGTCATTCACAACAGATGGCTTTCCATTTCTGTCATTGTGACTTTCAATCCTTCCAAAATTGAAATTCTGTATCCATTTTGTCACAAGCTGCATTGACATTATGTCCTCGCCATAAACTGAAACAATTTCATGATGCATCGCAGCAGCGTTCATGCCCGTAGCATTTAGGTAGCAAATTACAGCATGCACTTCACATCTGATGGGAGCCGGAGTGAGAATGCTCATTTCTAACAGTCACCACAACACTAATTGATGAGCTATTGATTGTTGGGAATGCTTGAATCTTCCTCTGGCTTCCCACTACATGGCAGTGGTGCCAACTTCCCCCATGGACATTCAGTGCTGTAGCTACATGCCTTGTAACCTTAGTTTCCAGATAACCCTCATAGATTAAATTTGTTACACCTTTTGTATTGGATGCAAATCCTGTATGGAGTCCTTGGTATGTTCCCTCATGAACTACATCTTGTCGTCATTGGATTATTGTTAGTAGTGTTATTCCAAATCCAGTGATGAATTGGTTGATGGTGAGTAGATGAAATTGTTCCTTCTGCAAAAGATTTCAATTGGACTGAAATTAACACACAGCTAATGGCACTGTTTGTATGTGCACTGTTCAGATTTTACATGCAAAAAAAGTAAAAACAGTCGCCCTTAAATAATTTCAGACCGGAGCAAGACTAATGGCACACATTTAGTCCTCCAGTATATTGGACCTTGGTTTAAGATAAGTTTTAACTGTTGGAAAAAAAAATTGTGTTGTTTGGATTTTAAGTGGAGGGGAAAAAAAATTGTCAGGGAGATTTTTGGTGAACGCCACTTCTATACTGAGAGTTTGTACGAATTGGTTCAAACTATGCACAAGGGTAGATAAATGGATAAAGTCAAAACAAAATTTTTTTAACCAATAATATTTCTCCATTGTCGAATAGGGTGGTTTAAAGTTGATCTAAATGTAACACTTGCACTTGCAAAAAACACTTTTGCACACCATTTCTGTGTTTCAGACTTGTGCAAATCGGTCCAAATTTTGTAAGAAGGTAGACAGACTGACTCTCTTTGGAATTCTGAAGGTAGCAAGGGAGCGAAAGGCTATTTACAGCTTGTACTGAAACCGGACAGCAGTTACAAGAGTTGAGGGGCATGAAAGGGAAGCACTGGTAGAGAAGGATTCAGAGAGGATCGTAGCCTGTCCCTGATGTTATTCTATCTGTGCACTGAACAAACAGTAAAGGAAACCAAAGAAAAATTTGCAGTAGGAATTAAAGTTCAGGGAATGATAACATTGTAAGTCTGTCAGAGACAACAATGGACTTGAAAGAGGAGTCGAACAGAATGGACATTGCCTTGAAAGGAGGATAGAAGATAATATCAACAAAAACTGAAAAAGGATAATGGAATGGAATGAAATTAAGTGAGGTAATGCTAAGGGAATTAGATGAGGAAACGAGACACTTAAAGTAGTAGATGAGTTTCACTATTTGGGCAGTAAAATAACTGATGATGGTTGAAGTAGGGAGGACATAGAATGTAGACTGGCAATGGCAAGAAAGCAGATATGAAGAAGAGAAATTTGTTAAAATAGAGTATAGATTTAAGTGTTAGGAAGCCTTTTCTGAAAGTATTTGGTGTGTTGCCATGTATGGAAGTGAAACATGGGCAATAAACAGTTTAGACAAAAAGAGAATACAAGCGTTTGAAATGTGGTGCTGCCAAAGAATGTTGAAGAGTAGATGGATATATCGTGTAACTAATGAGGAGGTTCTGAAAAGAATTTTGGGGACAAGAAATTTGTGGCACAATTTGACCAAAAGAAGGGATCACTTGATAGAACACATTTTGAGACATCAGGGAATCATGAATTTAGTATTGGAGGGAAGTGTGTGGGTTAAAAATCATAGCGGTAGATCAATACATGAACACAGTAAGCAGATTCACTGGGATGTAGGTTGAAGTAGTTATTTGGAGATGAAGAGGCTCGCACAGGATTGAGTAGTATGAAGAGCTGCATCGAGCCAGTCTTAGGACTGAAGACCACAACAGCAGCCAATGGATATACATAATTGATGGTCATCCTGTTGTTTTTGAAAGCTTTATCTGTTGCCATGATATAAGAAATGTGGTATGAAAGAAAATAAAAAAAATTGTACCAGATCAGTTGTCGCTAGAGTCAATTGCCAAGCTATGTCAAAGTTATGGTAGAATAAAAGTTGGAACCAGAATGAAAAATGCTTCTGTCATAGGATCCAAAAAAGGTGAATATGTTCTGGGCAGAGTTAGAGATGTAGAGAAGGGAACTGGCTTTCCGGTTTATTTGGCCACTTCGAAAACATTTGAATCAAAACATCTTGACAAAGTTGCACCATTTATGAGTTAATCCTGGTACCCCAGTGCAGTGAGATTTCTTATCTGCAAGATGTTGGCACACCTGTGACTTGCAATTTACAGACTAAAGTCCCTGATCCTGTGTCCAAAATCCAGAAGATTCACCAGCCTTAGAAAACAAAATATATAATGTGTGGCTGAAGAGCATATATGAAATATCTAAAAACCTTTTTCTGGGAGGGGACACTAAAACATTTTTTGTGATTTCTGAATGGTGGTACATTCTTTTCCTAAGGGGACCATTTCTTCCCCAAACCCACCCCTTGTTACTTGTATGGTGAGGGGTGTAAGAACAAATAGACACAGATTAATGTGCTGCTAGAGAGTGGGTTAGGTTGGGGTTGATTTGGGGGAAGAGACCAAACAGTAAGGTCATCAGTCTCATCGGATAAGGAAAAGATGAGGAAGGGAGTAGGCAGTGCCCTGTCAAAGGAACCATCCTGGCATTTGCCTAAAGCGATTTAAGGAAATCATGGAAAACCTAAATGAGGATGGCTGGACGCGGAATTGGACCATTGTCCTCCCAAATGCGGGTCCAGTGTGCTAACCACTGTGCCACCTCGCTCGGTAGAGAGTGGGATGCTTCTAGAATCCAAAGTATCCAGGAGTGGGGGTTGATTGCATCCTAAACTTTAATGACATATTGTGTCATACTGCAGACATGACAGATGTCATGTTGGATGACATGGTGGAATGTGTCACATTATACTACATGACATCATGTACAATGTGACTTTACTTGTCACATGGATACTAATACTAACATAACATGGATACTAATATTAACAAGTAAAAAAGCACAAATATGTCAAGATGTTTTGATTTAAATGTCTTTGAAGTTACCAGATAAGTCAAAAAGTTAGTTCCCTTCTTTTACATCCCTAACTCTGCCCAGGACATATTCACCTTTTTTTGTGCTATGATAAGAGCATTTTTCGTTCTTGTTTAATATTGACTGTTATTCAGTGAGCACATTTTGCAAGTGTAATTAGACGTTTATGTACTCATCTGTTTATAGCTTATTTTTGGCAATAAATGGGCAGTTGTACAACTTTCATCTGATATACTCCATGCTCAATCCACAGAAGTTGTTTTTCATGGTTTCTCTTAATTACTACTGATGTCATACTGCAATTGTTTTATGGAAAGCATGATGTATTCCTTCCATGTATCATATTCAGAATATTCTACATCTATATACATACTCCATAAGCCACCATATTATACATGGCTGAGGGTATCTTGTACAACTCTTAGTTCTTCCCTTTCATGTTCAACTCAGAAAAGGAGTGAGGGAAAAATGACTGTATACCTCTGTAAGAGCCCTATTTTCTTTTTTCTAGTCTCCGCAGTTCTTGCGTGAGATGTATGTCTGTGGCAGTAGAATTGCTCTGCAGTCAGTCACAATTGCCATTTCTCTAATTTATCTCAAGTGTGTTTCATGAAAAGAACATCATCTTCCATCCATGGATTCCCATATGAGATCACAGAGAATTTCTATAAGAATGAAAAGAACATCATCTTCCATCAATGAATTCCCATATGAGATCACAGAGAATTTCTATAATACTTGCATGTTGCTTGAACCTTCTGGTAACAAATTTAGCAGCACATATCTGAACTGCTTCGATGTCTTCCTTTAACCTGACTTGGTGGTGATATCAAACATTTGAGACTTGGGAATGTGTCACACAGTGTTCTGTATGCAATCTCCTTTATAGATGAGCTACACTTCCCAGAATTCTCCCAACAACTTAAAGCTGATTATTTGCCTTCCCTACTACCAACCTTACATGCTTGGCCATTTCATTTTGCTTTCCACTGTGACACTTAGATATTTAATTGCCATAACTGTCTCAAGCAACGCACTACTAATACTGTTTCTACCACTCTTGTGCATTAATTTATCTGTTCAAATAACGGGAAGTTCAGATTGGAATATCAACAGTATTAGCCATATTATCAATAATATTATGAAAAGGATATCCTTTTCACAATATTGCTAATTTTTATATTTAGAGCTAGCTGCCATTCATCGCACCCAGCAGAAATCCTGTCTGAGTTCTCTTGTATCCTGAATTCAGACATAAACATTCAGCACCTGAAGCATTAACAGAAGGTATAAGTAGCATTGCTGGTGAATTAAATAAAAATTTAGTCTCTACAGGGAATCATATAACACTCTTGGCAAATGCCATTCCGAGATTGATAACTGAAATACTCCTCTGTGATACAGATAAGGGGGAGATTGAGTCAATAATTAAACCACTGAAGACTAAGGACTCTTATCAATATGATGGAGTGCCTAGCAGAATATTAAAGTACTGTGCTGCATATGTTAGCCCTGTATTTAGCCATATTTGTAATTTTTCTTTTATGAATGGTCAGTTTCCTCAATGATTAAAGTACTCAGAAGTAAAGCCGCTTTATAAAAAGGGAGAAAGAGATAATGTAGACAATTTCAGACCTATTTCTGTGTCATCAATGTTTGCTTAACTTATTGAAAAGGCTGTGTATGTAAGGATAACTGATCATTTTATATCACACAAATTGCTATCAAATATACAGTTCATCTTTAAAAATTGACTGAAAATGCTATATTCTCTTTTCTCTGCGAGGTACTGCATGTGATAAACAAAAGGTTTCAAATGCTAGGCGTATTTTTTGATTTAACTAAGGTGTTTGATTGTGTCAATCACAAAATATTACTCCAGAAGTTGGACCATTATGGAATACAGAGAGTAGCTCACAATTGGTTCACCTCTTACTTTAGCGACAGACAGCAAAACGTCATTATTCATAGTGTTGAGAATGGCTGTGATGTGGGGTCTGAGTGGGGTACAGTAAAATAGTAAAATGGGGAGGGTGTCTGCCCCAGGGATCAGTGTTGGGGCCACTCCTGTTTCTTATTTATATAAATGATATGCCCTCTAGTATTTCGGGTAACTTGAAATAATGTCACGTAGAAGAAGGTGTAATTAGATGAATGACGAACACTAACTTTGCTTAATGAAGGTTTATTCAGCACTTACACATACAAGAGCGCGGAGCGAACTGCCTCTGGCCAGAACACATACGGTATATATACAGCTACAGAACATGCCAGTACGATGATTCTTGGCATTTGTGGATACTTCTAAAATGTGCTCGAACCAAATATAGAAATTAAAATTGTGCAGTCCAGGTGAGTTTTGAACTCACGACCCTTCATGCAACAGTGTAGTATCATAACCACTACACCACGGTGCTACTCAGCTTCTTCTGTGACATTGCTCCTTCCTTAAGAGAACAGCGTCTCCTAGTCCGGGAACAAGTCATCGGTCCTGCGTACTCCAACTCCTGGTGACTGATTCTCGCCCTGGCAATGATTTTCTTAGAACTTCTTTTGTCGCTACGCTCTTCGTCACCTTTCTGCTTGTTGCCTGTAGCTGGAGTTTTGAATTTACCCTGGCTTACAGGATCCTTATAGGGCTTCATTCAAAGGATGTGGACTGTATCTCCGATGTTTCGTCATCTAATGTCAGTGTCAAAATCTTCAACTTTATAAGTAACATCAGACAACTGTCTTACGACCTTATAAGGTCCAAAGTAGCGCCTGAGGAGGTTCTCAGTGAGACCAACCTTCCGAACAGGAGTGAAGATCCAGATGAGGCCACCCAGGTGGTAGACAACAGGGCGGTGGCTCGTATCATATGTTCTGCGATTGATTTCTTGAGCCTGCAGCATGCAGAGTTGAGCTAACTGCCGAGCTTCCTCAGCTCTGGTTAACACCTGGCTGATGTAGTCGTCATCCACGTCATCAGGATGTAACGGAAACACAGTATCCATCATCGTAGTCGCCTCATGGCCATGCACCAGGAAAAATGGCGTAAATCCTGTGGTGTCTTGTTTGGCGGTGTTGTAGGCAAACATCACAAAAGGTAGCACCTCATCCCAGTTGCTCTGCTCAACATTGACGAACATTGATAGCATGTCGTCCAAGGTCTTATTAAGACTTTCAGTAAGCCCGTTAGTTTGTGGATGGTAGACAGTCGTCATGTGATGAGTAATGTTGCATCAACGACTTATCTCTGTCACAAGATTCGATTGAAAAACTTTCCTCGATCCGTAATTAACGACCTTGGGGCACCATGTTTCAATACAATGTCTTCCATGATGAATTTGGCTACCTCGGATGCTTTGGCTCTTTTCACAGCTTTCGTAATGGCATACCATGTCAGATAATCAGTGCAAACAATAATCCATCTATTGTCACTAGAAGATGTTGGAAATCATCTGAGGAGGTCAATCCCAACATGCTGGAAAGGCATTTCATCTATTGGGATTGGTATGAGTCGGCCAGGCGGTTTCTGAGGAACTGCCTTTCTCCTCTGGCACTCTCGACAGTGCTATGCATGGTGACGGACACTTCTAAATAAACCTGACCAGAAAAATCTCTAGCGGATCCTATCGTATGTCTTAATAAATCCTAAATGTCCGGCCTCAGGTATGTCATGGAATTTCTGTAGACCATCTAAGCGCATGTGTTTAGGAATCACTGGTAGCCACCTCTTTCTAAACAGATCAAAGTTTTTCTTGCAAAGTAATCCATTAACTATCTTAAATTGTCCTTTCACATCCTTTGACTGATATAAGGCAAGCATAATTTGAGATATCTTGGCATCCTTCTTCTGCTCAGCAGAGAGATCCTGGAGTGCAGCGAGACAGTCACTATCTTCATCAAAGTCTTGATGGTCTTGCACAGGGTTTCTTGAGAGACAGTCGGCATCTTGGTGTTTTCTTCCACTTTTGTACACTATGGTAATATGATACTTTTGAAGACATAGTGCCCACCTGGTGAGTCGTCCTGTTGGATCCTTAAGACCTGTCAGCCAACAAAGTGAGTGATGGTCTGTAACAACTTTGAATGGCCTTCCATAGAGATACTGTCGAAATCTGCACATGGCCCAGATCACAGCAAGATATCCTCTTTTGTAGTTGAGTAGTTTCTCTCAGCTTTTCTAAGTGTCTTAGAAGCATAGGCTATAACCTTCTCTTTTCCATTCGAAATTTGCGCCAGAATAGCACCAATCCCATACCCGCTGCCATCTGTGTGTAGTTCTTTAGGTGCTCTCTCATCATATAGACCAAGTACAGGGTCAGTCGTCATCTTTTTGCAGCACATTGAAAGAATCTTGTTGAGCAGCACCCCAGACAAATTTAGGATCAGCTTTTAACATCTCTTGGAATGGCCTGGGTTTGATAGAAAAGTCTTTGATAAAATGACTGTAATAAGAACATAATCTGAGGAAGCTTCTCACATCTCTAATACTTTTAGGAAAAGGAAGTTCCATTATAGATCTCACCTTTTCTGGGTCTGGCCGCACACCTTCGTTTGACGCAAGGTGTCCAAATATTTTGATTTCTTTTGCTCCAAAGAGACACTTAAAGTTCCAGTCCACCTTGTTGGAGACACTTAAGAACGACCCTCAGTCTTTTTATATGTTCATCAAATGTCTCTGAGAACTCCATAATCTCATCTAAATAACAAAGACACATTGTTTACTTCAGTTGCCTTGGAAGATTATCCATCATCCGTTCAAAAGTTGCTCATGCATTACACCAACCAAATGACATTACTTTAAACTCATACAGGCCCACAGGGGTGATGAATGCTGTTTTCTCACGATCAGCCACATCTACTTCAATTTGCCAGTATCCCAAGAACATGTCCATGGTTGAGAAAAACTTAGCTCCCTTCAGACAATCTAGTGTATCATCAATTCATAGAAGAGGGTAAATGCACTTTTTAGTTACCTTATTAAGCTTCCTGTAATCAACACAATAAGTGCCAACTGCCATCTTTCTTCTTGACGAGAACCACTGGTGACGACCATGGGCTCTGTGAAGGCTGAATGATGTCGTTCTTCATCATTTTCTCTACTTTGTCGCAAATTATTCGACATTCTGTTGCTGAAACACGGCATGCTCTCTGGCTTACTGGTTGATGGTCTCCAGTGCTAATCCGGTGCTTCACTGCCGATTTGTCTAAGTGGCTCTTCACATGTGGATTGAAGCATTCAGAGAACTCTTGAAGAATGACAAGTAGCTTCTTCTGTTGTTCCTTAGTGTGATCTGGTGATAGTCGGGCTAGAAGATCTTGTCTCGTAGTGGTAGCACTAATTTTGCCCACAGATTTGGCATAGAAGGTTTCTATGATGCTCAGCTGTTCTTCAATTAATGGCTTAGCAATTACTATGCACATGTGTCTTGGAAGGATCTGCAATTCTCTGTGACAGTTAACTATCCACACTTCACCAAATTCATTCTTAAATGAGATGACAGAGGCTGGGATGACAAAGTTATTCTTCAGTGGTTTCTCTTACATTCCACTACAAGATCCATGGGTTGATGCATGGCACGACATGCGACAATTACCTTTCTAGCGCTGACTGCAGGAATGATCACTTCATTCAGCACACAGTCTCCACACACTTGGATTCGCATCTTCCTGTCCCTTATCTTCGAGTGACCACAATCTATAATTGCCTGAGGAGCTTTCAAAAAGTTCCATCTGAGAATGACATCACGACTACACTCTTGTAACATGATGAATTCTAAGGGCTGTGTATGGCCACTTATACCCACAAGAAAGGTACATCTTCGTGTAGGTTTTACATATTTCCCATTAGCCACCTTCAGCAGAGATGTTTTGTTGTCGATGAATACGGTTTTCTGCAACTGGCGACGGTACTTCTCCGAAATGACTGAATATGTTGCTCCAGAGTCCACAAGAGCTTGGGCTGGTCGGCCATCCAGGAGGATATCTATGTAGTTTCCTATCATTTTTGTAGTGATCGATGGAGGGCGGTAGCCTCACCTCCAAGGAAGGTCACACCCTTTGTTTTCCAGGTTGCAGCAGGTAGGTGATAGGCTGGAGCTTCTAAGCGGTGATGGAGAACTTGATCGGCGTGTTGGGGAGCATCCTCTCCAGCACTAGCTTGCAGCGATGGTGACCTGTGTCGTCCTGCATCCACATCTTCTTGTTCATCTTCGTTGCCCAGGAGTTGGTGTCGGCTAAGATCAGTCTGCTGTCTTCTGGCGCCGGTGTCAACAAATATCCACTACCTTTCTCGACAATAGCACACCACGTGTCCTGGTTGACCGCAGTGGAAACATACTGGTTGGTTATCCTGGGCCCTCCAGACGTCACTCTTCCATGGTGCGCAGACAGGTTCCTCATGCAGCATTGTAGGAACATAGCTCCACCTGGGTCTCGACTTTTTCACCATTTGAAAGGGAAATGAAGGACGGGGTATTGGGTTCAGTGCCTGTTCCACTTCCTCACTTATGACCTCTTGAAGCGTCTCGGTTTTTTGCTCGCTGTGCAATCCAAGTGCCTTCTGGATTTCCGCTCTCACTATCTGATGAACACCGTTTGGAAGCTGTTCAAACTTCTTGCATGTAATTCTTTTTTTGATGCATTGTCTCGATATACTGGCACCATTTTATGAAGTCGTCTGCTGTTGAAACCTCCTTTAGGAGTAGGGCTTGATACATGTCCTCAGCAACACCCTTCATGAGATGTGCTACCTTATCTTCCTCCTTCATTCTAGGATCCACTATTTTACACAGCTCCAAGACTTCTTGAATGTAGGATGCAGTAGTTTCTCATGGACGCTGTGCCCTGTACTTTAATTTATCTTCAGCCCTGCACTTTTGTCGTTGTGTGTCGCTGAAATACGTGCGCAGTTCCGCCTGGAATACTTCCCAGCTTGTGAACTTCTCCTCGTTGTTCTCATACCATTGCTTGGCAGTGCCCTCCAAGTAGAGAAATCCGTTAGCGAAACACATGGTATCATCCTATTTGTTAAATTTGGCTATATGGTCATATGTCTTCAGTCACTTGTTTGGATCTTGGCTATCGTCACCAGAGAACCTGGAAGGATGTTTCATGTGGTGGCACACAGTTGCTGTCATCGTAACGTCCTCCTCTTCTTCTGTTTCCAATAGATTGCGATCTGGTGAATATGGTTCGAACTCGGGTTTCTCGCCACATAAACGATGGCTCTGTCGTGGCCTGATGGGAGCCACTGTGTCATCGATAATGTCCGCTATCACAAGTTCCAATACCAGGTGCCTCCACCAGAATAATGTCATGTAGAAGAAAGTGTAATTAGATGGTTGACGAACACTAACTTCACTTAACGAAGGTTTATTCTGCACTTGCACATACAAGAGCACGGAGCAAACTGCCTCCTGCCAGAACACACGTAGTATATATACAGCTACAGGACATTCCAGTACAATGATTCTTGACATTTGTGGATACTTCTAGAATGTACGCGAACTGAATATAGAAATTAAAATTGTACAGTCCAGGTGAGTTTTGAACTCACGACCCTCCATGCCACAGTTTGGTATCATAACCACTACACCACATTGCTACTCAGCTTCTTGTGCGACAGTTTTTCTGTTTCCTGATGACACTAGCTTGGTAGTTAAGGCTGTTGTGTGCAACATTGGCATGGTTTCAAATAAGGCAGTTCATGACAAGTTCATGGCTTGTAGAAAATAAACTAAAACTAAATAACAGTAAGACTCAGTTTTTACAGTTTCTAGCACACAATTCAACAAAACACGATGTTTTAATTTCAAAGAATTGACATATGATTAGTAAAAATGAACAGTTCAGATTTCTAGGTGTTCGGATAGATAATAAACTGTCATGGAAAGCCCACGTTCAGGATCTTCTTCAAAAACTTAATGCTGCCATTTTTACTATTCGAATGATATCTGAAGTACGTGACCGTTCAACGTGAAAATTAGTATACTTTGCTTATTTTCATTCGCTTATGTCGTGTGGTATTATACATGGTGTACGTAAAGGTTGAGAACACTTTCAATTATTTATTGCGCAAGAACCAAGAATTGTACAGATATCATACACATGTCATTATGAAGAGAAACCCTGAAAGTTTTTTTTCATGTATACTGCCACAGCGTAGTTTGGTAATTTGGTGATAGTCAGCACTAGTCGCAAACATGGTGAGTGTAGGTGCTGAGCGAGCTTGCTGTGTGTTGGAGTTAGACAAAAACAGGTGTGCTACAGCTGTTCAGCAGATGTTTAGAACCAAGTACGGTAAGAGGTCACCAACAAGTAAGGCCACTTACCACTGGCACAACAAATTCGTTACGATGGGTTGGTTGTGCTTTGTCATATCAAAAACTGTACGGGCCATTCTTCTTTGCCAAGAGCACTGTCACTGGATATTCCTACTTCGTCATGTTGCAGCAATGGCTGATGCCTCAAATGCAATTGGACTCTCCGTTCTTCTTTCTTGGGCTCCACCCCATATTCATCGTGAAGTTCGTGGGTACCTGAACAGGGAGCTGCCGCATCGATGGATCGGCCACGGTACAGAAGGGGACAGCTTTTTCGTGAAATGGCCTCCCCAATCATCAGATCTCACTCCGTGTGACTTTTTTCTGTAGGGACACACTAAAGATATGGTGTCTGTACCACCTCTACCACGTGATGTAGCAGACCTCTGGGAGAGAATATGGGAAACGACTACCACAGTCGACAATGCCATGCTGGGACAGGTATGGCAAGAATTCGATTACCATATTGATATCTTCCGAGTCACTCATGGTTCGCATATCAAATGTTTGTAAAAAAAAACTTTCAGTTTCTCTTCAAAATGCAATATGTATGACATCTGTATAATGTTTAGTTCTTGTGCAATAAATAATTGAAAGTATTCCTGGACTTTATGCACACCCTGTATTTTGGGATAACTCTTCCCATTCTAAAATGATAGTTTTGGCTCACAAACAGGCGGTTCGGGCAATAAGTTATGTAAGTTCACGAACCTCTTGTCGACCCCTGTTCACTAGTCTGGGTACTTTGACATTGGCCTGTCAATATATATATTCCTTACTGTCATTGGACCTCCCAGTATTTTGCCCACATTCCTTTCTTTCTTGCAAGGTTTAACAGTCTTCTTATTTGCTTCATTTGCAGTTCTTGATTGTTATTCCACGAAGGTACATTTTCTGTATGTGCACTTGCACTTGCTGTTTTCTAGATATGATCTGGTAATGGCAGATATCACTGCATTGCCTCAAAATCTACTGTGTTGCTTATCAAAGCTCTGACTTCAGGTAAGTGTGAGCTTAAGTATACCCTACATGAGTCTCAGTCTGTCTTCCCAGGATTCCTGTAGGCCATGGTTTGTTTAGTCCTATTTCAACCTCAAACTTAAGATACATGTGGTCAGCTAAGAATGGCTCCATCACCACATGCCATTGTTTTTAGAGTGGACCCAAAAGTTATGTCATTACTACTTCTTCCCTTCTGGATGGAGCAATACGTAAAATAAGAGAAAGGCAACTGCTCACCTATAGTGGATCAATGCGTGGAGCACAGAGACACATAACAGAAAACAGCATTCACACTAGCTTTTGAGGACTAGCTCTTTTTCTAGCAATAGCGCACACATGCCCACATACTACCTCAATGACACCCAAATGCACACTCCCATATCATGGCAAGAGTAATTATTGCTATACGATTATTGAAAGCAGTTGCCTGAGCTGATGGAAATGGGCAGGGAGTAAGTAGGTATGCAAGAAGGTGGTAGCAGGAAAGAGGCATGTCTTTGGGTAGATGATTCCATAGCCACACATCAAGATGAAAGGAGTACAGAGGTTACAGGGAAAAAAATGGGGGGCGGGGAGGGGGAGAAAGGAAGGGGAGAGAGAATGAAGGTGGGTTGAAAAAGGAAAAAGGGGGGCGGGGGAGGGGGGGATTAGCGGAGCTTCAGGGCAGAGGAATTGTGAGAGTGCAGGATTTGTTGTGTGCCGCATGTTTGACAGTTAGGTGCTAGTCAAGTTTGTGGTTTGACACAGTTTGGCGACGGCTATTCATGTTGGTTACATATCATGCCTACATAGAATGCAGTATAGTAATTGCAGCATAGCTGGCATGTAAAATGACTGCTTTTATACGTCTTCCTTCTCCCTCCCCTCAGTTTCTATGTCTTCATCTTCATCTCCACCCCCTCCCCCCCCCCCCCCCCACACACACACACACATCTATTTATCTATTTCTGCTGTATCCTCTGTACTCTTTTTGTCGTGTTATGTGGCTGTGAAGTCATATGGCCAAAGACCTGCCTCTTTCCTACTACCATCTCCTTGCATGCTTCCGTACCCCCTCCCCACTACCATCAGCTCAAGCACCTGCTTCTCATAATCGGGTATCAGTAATTAGTCTTGCTGTGGCTATGAGAGTGTGCATTTGGTTGCCTGTGGGGTGTGGGGGGTGTGTGTGTCTGTGAATGTGTGTGCGAATGTGTGTGCTATTGATAGAAAAAGAGCTAGTGCTTGAAACCTAGTGTGACTACTGTTTTCTGATACATGTCTCTGTGCTTCATGCATTGATCTGCTTCAGGTGATTTGTTGTCTTTCCCTTATTTCACGTATTAGTTCTTCCCTTCTTCTGGTCTTGAAGGTAGGTTCCCTACCCCTACTCAAGATTTTCAAATTGCTGTCTAGTAGGTAATCGAGTAGGTGCTGACCTCTGCTATTGGTGTCACTGCTTCCCCACACCGTGTTACGGGCATTGGCATCATAACCAACCAGTTGTCGTCCATTCTGCTGTGAACACCTGTGTATCAGTCTTCCCACTTCCTGGGAAGGAGTAGTACTGTCCTGGTACAGAAGCTAAGCTGAGGCTAATGCATTTTCCCCTGTGCTTCGTTCCTCACATTGTTTCATCCTGGTGGTCACTAAGTCCTTCAAACAGAAGTCCACCTCTGGCATAAATGAAATTCCATTTTTAACATAAATACATGTTCTGGATTTATTTAGATTTCTGGTATAAATCAACTTACCTCCAGTTCCTCCATGGTCTGAAATGCTCCCATTTTATACATTGTGGAACAGAATCAGAGGATCACTGTTTCAAAATCCTGTAATTGTCTCCTATTCTGACTAACAAGTTTGAAATTTGATTCAAGCATGTCTACAACCTTCCTCTGTAATGGTACAAAAGCGTGGTGCCAGAGATGCCACCCCCGGGCTCGGCGACGCTTCAAACAGCAAGATGTCAACACATAAAAAGGGCCAGCACTCAGAAGTTCATGTGATGTGTCAAGCGGGTTAATGATGTCACATTGGCATCAAATTTCACCAAAATTCTGCCCAATGCCACCATGGTTGTGTCACACAGTGGGAAGGTTGTCCACAGCCCTCTAATCATTTCGCCCTTTTGTTTGACACCTCTGCAATGGAGGTCAGAATGGCAATGCCCAGCATTGAAATCACACAGTTTTCTTATGGATGGCGGAGGAAAATATTTCAGACACACCACTGTTCAGAATCGAAATGGAAAGGCCTCTGGGTATGGTATAAAGGGCGTCAATGAAATTGCCTCTTTCCTTGGGACATTGATTCCCACAGATTTTGCAGTCGAAAGTGACAGTTCACAATGCAACAAGCAACAGGAAGATGTTTTGGGCAACCTTTGTCACTGTTGACACCTTCTGGACAACTCAGCCCTTCTCAACAGACATCATGGGGCTACAACAACATTGAACATGATCTCACCCTTTGAGTGCAGTGTGACCACAATTTATGCTCTGATGTACAGGGTGGAATCACTGAGGACCATTCAAAACCATTTGACAAAATTTGAACATGATCTGAAGCAGCAAAGGGCTCATACTTTTTCAGTTCTCCAGTTTCATGCTCCTCTGTGGTGTTATCACAGAGGTGTGCAGTATTTACATGCGTGAATAAAACAGCAAAGGAATCCTGTTAGACCCTCCCCAGTTTGGCACATCCCTTGGTGGCACCTGCCCACATTATTGAGAATTTTAAAAATGTACCTTTACAGAGAAAATCTGCAAAGTAGCCCGAGGCACCTGCAGGTAGGCAAGCACTTGACACACCTCCAAGGCCAGTTGCTAGTCATTGGGTGCCTAGGAGTATTTCACGGGTTTTCTTTATAAATGTACAGTTTTAAAGTACTTAATAAATTTGGGTAAGTGCCACAGAGGGATTTGCCAAACTGGTGAGGGTCTAATAGGCACGCCTTGCTATTTTATTCACACACATCAATTTGGCATCTGCCCTAGGAGGGCATGAAACTGTAGGACAGAAGGGGCATAAGGACCCTTTGCTGTTTCAGATCATGTTCAGATTTCATCAGATGGGTTTTAATGGTCTCAAATGGTTACTACCTGTGCAACAGAGCAAAACTGTGGTTGCACAACACTCCAAAGGTGTGAAATCATGTTCAGTGGGGATGCAGCCATGTGATG
Source organism: Schistocerca piceifrons (assembly GCF_021461385.2). Taxonomy (NCBI): domain Eukaryota; kingdom Metazoa; phylum Arthropoda; class Insecta; order Orthoptera; family Acrididae; genus Schistocerca; species Schistocerca piceifrons. The sequence continues at coordinate 49,369 of NW_025728790.1, read as the reverse complement.
TCTGTCAAGAAGGGTTGAGTCGACCAGGAGGTTGTCAAAAATGTTTTCCTGTTGCTCATCACTCTGCGAACAGTCATTTTTTACTGTGAATTGTGTGGGAATCAACATGTCACAGAGAGGGATTATTTCAAGTATGTCCTTTATGCTATCCTCTGAGGCCTTTTTGTTTTGATTCTGAGTGGCAGTGTGTCTGAAATGTTTTGCTCGGCCACTCATAAGAAAACCTTGTGATTTTAACACTGGGAATCATAGTTCTGACATCCATTGCAGAGGTCCCAAGAGAAGGACTGAAATGTTAGTAAGAGGGTCTATGATGACCGTCCCATTGAGTGACATTTCCATGGTGGCTTTAGCCAGATTTGTAGTGAAATTTGGTACCAATGTGGCATTATGAACCCTCTTTGCACATAACATGAACTTATAGTTATGGCCTTGTTCTCACATGTGTCGACACCTTGCTGTTTGAAGCATCGTCATGGCCAAGTGTGATGTTGCAGGGTGCCACACTTTTGCACCATTACAGAAGAAGGTTTTAGGCACCTTTGAGCCAAGGTTCAAACTGATTCATTGGAACGGGAGACAGTTATAGTTTTGAAAGACTGATTTTTTAATTCCGTTGCGCAATGTAGATAGGGTTCCTGGATCAGGGGCACATAAATCTCCTGTCTTCCCAGAAGACGACTCAGGGTGGTAGTTGCTTTTTACTGTGCCATAGGTTTATCTGCAACACTTGCAGCATCCAACTTGCTGCCATAGTTACTTCTGATGCGTGTGGTTATCCCGATGGCAACTTGTGAGAACTCTGAGCCCGCCTGATACAAGCTTTCATTTGTTTACCCTCCTGTCCCCTGTCAAGATGTTCTGGTTCTGCACCTGTACTTTCTCAAACAAAGTCTTTGGAGGAGTATCCTGGAGGAATTTGAGTACCCAAATTGATATCTTTGCAGTCTTGAAGAGCTCAGCTGCTGTCTTGACCAGCAGCTTTGCCTCATACCTTAGAGATGTCTTGGGCACCACCTCTCTAATCCAAGGTACTGTTCCCATCCCCTTGCTGACAAAGAGCACCTTTGTCCAGATAGAACCATCTGAGTTTGGGACCTGGACTAGCATCCTCCCCAATCTTCTCAAAGACAGCCATCTGAACAAGTTGCGAGATTATGTTGACCACATGATATCCCTGTTGGAAAACCACCATCCTCAAAACCAAGGCTGTTGTGCTGTAGGCCTGTTTCTCCTATTTTTCTTTTTACTCAGGTTTCTATGGATCCATGTATCCTGGCAAGTGGGAACATTAGACTGCTCCCTTGTTCTCTGTTCCCTGTCTTAGAGGTAGAAGAGGTCTGAGTACCCCCTTCACTCTGAGACGTACTTTTTTGGACGTCTCAGGTTAAAGACCTTTTAGTTCCCTCTATTTATGTTTAGGAAGCCATTCTTTAGTTTTAGTTTTAGTTTTGTTCCATGTTCTCCATTTCAATCCACAAAGAATAGGGGATTTATTCAGTCGACACAGTGAAACCCCTTGCGATGCAAGACTAATTACATAGGGATGTTGCACAGTATTCCAGAGGATGCACCCCTCAACATGGGTCGCATCATACCTTGTGTTGGCTATCCGGGGAACTGGGGAAGGACTTAGGGAGTGAATATAGGAGAGATATAGCATTGTGGGGCACTCTATGTGTGGTTCATCTGCTAAGGTCTGTTCGCCCCTTACAGTGGCCATGCTACAATTGTATAGCTCTCCACTTCACATGAGAATAACTCCCCGCCCACACGGTTAGGTCTTTAACAAGGCTGTGTCCCTCATAGAGGTACAGAGGGCTTACTATTCTCAAAGTTTTGATTCTAAGCTGTAAATTTCATGTGTGATATGAAACCATTCTTGTTTGTCAAAAGCTCCATATGTAGGACTATGATGTAGGAAAACTGTGTAATATCAAAATGTGGCATTGGAAAGTCATGCTGGAGTGCAAATATTTAGGAGTAATGGTAAGAACTCTGAATATTAAAGGCATTGAGTTGTGATAAGGCACATAAACAAGAATGAGAACTTTCTAGCTTTCAGATAAATCCTAGAGTGGCAAGGAATTGGTAGTAGGTGTGGCATAGGGATGGACTGGATATTGCATAATGGGTGTCAGGATAGTACTTTGACACCCACTTCCAACTCCTTGCCACTTGGGTCAAATATCTATGGAAGACCCAGGTGTAAGAATTGTCAGATACATCACACACCATATTTGACTTGAGTGCTGTCACAGGTTTATCCTATCCCCTCAGAGTTGGGGTCACCTGTGAAAGCAGTCATGTCATATACCAACTCTGCTGTAATAAACCTTATGGCCTCATTCACTGCCAACCCTCTGTCCTACACCCAACTCCTCCCTGACCCAAGAGCTTAATTTCACTAATACTGCACTCCCATTATCTTCCCTGAAGTCTCCTATTACTGTGTTGTGTCTCCTCCTCCCAATCTACTCCTCCTCATTATTGTGACTGTACACTGCACGAATTCACCAATCTTAGTGCCTGTGTCACATTAATATCTTGTGTGCCTGCTGCATCTCCCTCCTGTATTCCTTTCCCATGCACCAACTGCATCTCCTTCCCAGCTGTCAGGCATCCTTCCACAACCCTCCGTCTTGTTCCTGATCATTTCTCCCCTCACCCAAACCCACTGAAAACAACACATCACCCCAGTCAAGCGGCAGGACTGCAGTTCCAGCACTCCAGCATGGTGTATTCAGCCAGCACATTATAGCCATACAGGTGTGTATGAGTTGGGGGGAGGGGAGGCACAAAGTTCTCAATCTTGTTTATGAGACTTTCAAACACTCAGTAAGTTGTTATTTTTACTGCTAAATATTTAATTCCAAGGGACTGATGCTTTGGAGACCATTCTTACTAAATATTTTATCACTGTAAAAATTATATGATATTCTAATCTGTGCTGAAACAGCTGTTATTGTTAAGGAATTTTAAATCAGTTAAGAACCTGTATTTGTTTATTATGTACTCACAACCAAAAGCCTGGCATCTCACAGAAAAATCATAGATTCACACACAGAGATTGTACAGAAGTAATTGTATACAATCTCTTCTGTAATCCATGTGAGATATTTCTGTTTGTTACGTTGTGATAGGGAAGATTGTAATAGAGCAGATGCAGTTTAGTAGATTCTTGGTAATTTGCTATTGACAAACACAGTAACTTCATTGCCATTCCTTTAATTAATGTGATTGTTTATAGTTCATTTTAGTACTAACTATGTATGGCTCTAGCAAAGTGTTATAACTTCGTACCTTGGGCACTTTACTTTTTTCAGAGTCCAGTATCACTAGTGAGAAGCTCTTTGAACTTCTCATGGACCACAAACTGGAAATAGTAATATTTGATGCTCGTCGTACTACATGTTTTGTGAAGTCCCACATAAAACTCGGAAACTGTATTGCCAATGTTCCAGAAGAAATCATTAACAAGGGGTAAGTGACATGCTAATGCCATTGATGACAGTAGGCTTAAATTAAAGTTATGAAAAACAAATTCATTGAAGCAACAAGTCACACAAAAAAGTTTTTTGTCGACATAGTTATATCCAAGCTGATTGTGGTCCGGACATTCAGGAATTACCTTTAGTAGGCATGTGTCAGTTACCCTTGGTTTAATTACTGTTCGATCAGCTTCTAGTACAAAAATTCAGCCTTTTCCCATAAGGTTAAAATACAATCTTTGAATATTATACAATGTATATTAAGCACAGTTAAGCAAACTGATGAGAGGAATAGTACGTGATTAGTACATCACCACTAAACCTCGTATTCTTTAAAGAATAGACCTGCCATGTAGAAAATAGCTTCAAACTTCTGATTACTTTACAAATGGGCTAAAGTGTTAAAACTGTGATGTTAAGCATGTAATCGAGAAAAAGTTTGGAAAAGGATTGAAATTGTATTTAAAGTTTGTTGGAAGTCATTAAGAGCTCAATGAATATATTGAGATAATTTGCACTCTGTTTTAGGCAAAAGATAGTTTTCCATGCATCACAATGTTTATGATGTCATATGTCATGAACTGTGTGTTGTACAGTGATATAATTTTGCAGTTGTATGTGGATACAGCCTGCAAAATGTGTTGTTGTTGTTGTTGTTGTTGTGGTCTTCAGTCCAGAGACTGGTTTGATGCAACTCTCCTTGCTAATCTATCGTGTGCAAGCTTCTTTATCACCTACTGCAACCTACATCTTTCTGAATCTGCTTAGTATATTCATCTCTTGGTCTCCCTCTACAATTTTTACCCTCCACGCTGCCCTCCAATACTAAATCGGTGATCCCTTGATGCCTCAGAACATGTCCTTCCAACCGATCCCTCCTTCTAATCAAGTTGTGCCACAAATTCCTCTTCTCCCCAATGCTATTCAGTACCTTCTCATTAGTTACATGATCTACCCATCTAATCTTCAGCATACTTCTGTAGCACCACATTTTGAAAGGTTCTATTCTCTTCTTGTCTAAACTATTCTTTGTTCTTGTTTCACTTCCATATGTGGTTATACTCTATACAAATACTTTCAGAAACGACTTGCTGACACTTAAATCTATAATCAGTGTTAACAAATTTCTCTTCTTCAAAAACGCTTTCCTTGCCATCCCCAGTCTGCATTTTATATCCTCTCTACTTTGACCATCATCAGTTATTTTGCTCCCCAAATAGCAAAACTCATCTACTACTTTGACTTTTGACACTCTCATCTAGTACTTTAAGACTTAGTAATAAAGAATAATAATTTAAAACATCATGCCTAATGGAGCAGTTTTATTGCCTGAGCAGCAAAAATGCAGTAAGTAATTTTTTTTTTTCTGGGGGTGGGGGGGCACGTTAGTGAGAAAAAGTTTTCTAAAGGTTTCAAATTGTGTATAAAGTATGTTGCACGTTACTGAATGCACTCATTCACAAATACTGGGTGAATGAATTCTGGCTAATTTGCTTGCAGTGAGTTATGCTGCCTCAAGACATATACACGGTTTCTAGCTATAATATTTCTCTCACTGTGTTACACCTTTTAAAATTTTTGTTACTCTGAGAGCTTTTAGATAGGATAACTACAACTAGGACTCTGAACCATCAACTGGGTTAGTAATTTATTAATATAGATTTTGTTCCCTATACCATATTAAGAAAGACAAGCACAATATATGAATGAAAACTGTCTGTTTGTTTGCGAACAAGTCTTGCACGATTTGTTTCCAGTGTATGCCAGTAGGGGGGACAAAAAGGTGCGTCTACTATCAAAAAATAGGCCCTTCACAAATGAGTGAATAAATTCATCTAAGTGTTATAATAATGTCCTATTGTCCAAAGATTGAGAGTTGAAACACTATAAGTTAATGAATGGACTGAATGATCGACAAGTGCATCTTCTTCCCTTTTCTTCCTTTTCTTACTTTCAAATTCCTGTCTCTTATCAAAGTTAAATTTTCATCGTATAACGTAAACACTTTGTTAGTCTATGAATGTTAATACTAAACTTATATTCTTGATATTGAAGATTGGGTGCATGTCTTCACTGCAAGTATCTCCACCTGTAAGTAAGTCTGGGTTCACTGTAGTTTCAGTATCTTCTTGTCCTGATTAATCAATTCTAGAAAATGATATGGCCAAACAATTAATTACTGTAGAATTGTTGTTTGTTCGCATCACAGAGCTACACAAGTTTCGTGCCTAAATGATGATGGAACACTGACTATCTGCAGATATTGGTTCCAGACCTTATGTACTTTACAGTAATGGAAATCTGAGCACAAGTGTTTGTTTCATACTTTACCATTAAAAGTTGAATAGTATTCTGTAAAGAGTTACAGTGTTTGGATTTATAAATCATGAAAATTACTTCACAATAATAAATATGCAAAATAAAACAGTTGTTATCGCCAAAACATTTAAGACACCTTTTTACAGTAATACTTAATGTACAAAATGTAGCTAATAACTTTTTAGTTACAGATTGGATGTTATTGCTAACATATGTCCCAGGTATTTTTATTAAATTGTACAGTAATTACTAACTGGCCTTAGTGTATAGATTCTATAAATATGACGTTTGAGTTTTGTTTACACTTTCCGTGCATAGTTTTGAAAATAGTATGTTTCACCACATTTTAATTACAGATCACCATAATTATGTCTTAAGTATGCAGACAAAAGTTAAATCAGCTACTCAGCATGGTTACAATATGTGCCCAAGAGTTCTCTTACTTGTGCCCAAGAGTTTTCCTACTTTGTATACATCACAAAGCGATATCAAACAGTTCAGTTGTCCAGGAATCGTGATTTTCATTAAGAGTTGGCCTATTCTGGTAGCTATCTAAATAATTTCTTTTATTTCATACATTCTTTCAATCTTGTCATCTCCTGCTGAGCTATTTGACATATAATCTATTACTCCTGTGGAGGGTGTTGACTTCAAGACTTCTTGGGTACAATAATGTGTTCACTATGGTATCTGTAGCAGCTTACCCTCAGCTTACCCTCATTTTTATTCTCTTATTCATTATGAGACCTACTCCTACACATCCCTATTTGATATTGTGTTAATAATCCTGCACTGTCCTAACCAGAAATCCTCTTAATCCTGCCACTTCCCTTCACCAATTACCACTATATTTAGTGGCCTATATATTTCTGTTTTTAAATTCCCTAGCCAGCCTACTGTAGCCAAAAGACTGCCATCATCACTAAGCCATACAACAGAGCATTATGACATTGGAGAAAATTGGGGAAAATAACAGCTGTAGTTTCCCCTTGCATTGAGCTGTTTGCAGTACCATTAATACCTGTGTGAGAAAAGAGATTACAGGCCTCAATAATTTGATCACTGAACTAAAAAAGGACCATGAACAATCTGATGCATGTATAGGTCCTGTGGAAAATATTGTAAATGTTGAATTGGCTCAGATAAATAATGTTTAAAATACAAGTACTAGCACTACTGTCTCACATATTCGACTGACTGTTCTTGCATTGTTGAAAACATAATTTTGCCACCAAAAAAAAAAGTAGCTTTTTATTTAGATGGCTTGGCAGTAATGGGTTAGATCAATCATCAAGACTGTTTCCCCTGCAACCATTGAAAAGGCTGATGCCCTCTTCAAGTATCATAAGTTGGTCTGGCCCCTCCACAGATACCCCTCCATTGCGGTTGTGCCTCTGGTACAGCTATCTATATCATTGATACACAAAAGCCACCCCGTCTTGACAAGGCCCCTTGTTCAGGAAGATGATGTAAACTAGTTACATAAGATTGGCAGTTATTTAAAAACTAATTGATTTCATTGAATATTTAAGCAGCCATCAGTTTTGTATATTGTGGTCTTTTTATATCTTGAGACACTTCGTGTAGTGGAGTTTGCATCCCTTCCTGCACTAAAGCATTTACTTTCTTTCAGTTTTCCATAGCAGTGTTAATAGATGAATTTTAATGAACAGGATTTAATGCGTGACCCTAATTTACTATGTTCATTACAAATTATATTACGTATTTTAGGCAAAGTGCAGCTACACTGGAAAAGTTGTTACCCCCAAAGTCTAAAGAATTGTGGTCAAAACGTGGAAAAGTTGACTTAATAATTCTCATGGATTGGACGTCAAAACATTCAGCTCTCAACGAGGACAGTAAGTTGAAGATCCTGAAAGACACATTGATAAAGGTATGAAAATGTTAATTTATGCAGTGTCACTTTTTTGCATGAATTCATGATTCAACAAAATTGTAATAGAAATTTTAGCACACTGTCTGCAGGAAAGAAAGTACTTATTTTGCTTTATTTGTACCGAATTTAGAAATTCATTTTAAGACCATTGTGCAACAGTGTAGCTGTGCATATATATCTGTGTTTGTGTGTGTGTGTGTGTGTGTGGGGGGGGGGGGGGAGAGAGAGAGAGAGAGAGAGAGAGAGAGAGAGAGAGAGAGAGAGAGAGAGAGAGAGATCAAAATAAATTTTCTGACTGATCCAAATTAATATTTGTCATAGGAATATTATAGTGCTCAAAAAATGCACATACCTCTGTCATAGATACGACATTCCATATTCAATTAAAATTAAAGTTACAGTTATCTGTGTTGTTAAAGGGTACAGTGTTACATTGCTTTAAACACAGTGTGGAAGTTACTGTATGCTATGTCACAACTATATGCTCTATAAATTCTGTATCACTGAGTAAACAACTGTAGTGTTTCTAATGGAAAGGTTAAACTGCTTGTTTTGCTAGGGTTTTCATCTTAAGGGGAAGTTTATTTAAATGTTTGCTCATACAGAGTTGAGATATCTTAGCTTTGAAGTTATATTTTGTTTAAATACTGATCATTTACATTCAGCTCCTGTAAATGCCCTGAAAGTCCCTCGATGTCTCAGAACGTGTCCTACCAACCGATCCCTTCTTCTAGTCAAGTTGTGCCTCAAGCTCCTCTTCTCCCCAATTCTATTCAATACCTCCTTATTAGTTATGTGATCTACCCATCTAATCTTCAGCATTCTGCTGTAGCACCACATTTCGAAAGCTTCTATTCTCTTCTTGTCTAAACTATTTATCATCCACATTTCACTTCCGTACATGGCTACACTCCATACAAATACTTTCAGAAACGACTTCCTGACATTTAAATCTATACTCGATGTTAACAAATTTTTCTTCTTCAGAAATGCTTTCCTTGCCGTTGCCAGTCTACATTTTATATCCTATCTACTTCGACCATCATCAGTTGTTTTGCTCCCCAAATAGCAAAACTCCTTTACTACTTTAAGTGTCTCATTTCCTAATCTAATTCCCTCAGCATCACCTGACTTAATTCGACTACATTCCATTATCCTCGTTTTGCTTTTGTTGATGTTCATCTTATACCCTCCAACTAACCCAGCAGCTTGAAAATTGCAAAGATATAACAACAAATAAACAAAGCATGCATCATCAAAGTAAAATGACAGTACTACCAAAATAAACAAAAATATAACTAAATTGCAGATAATAATTGACTTACCCTCATACAAACTGAAGTGACGTGACAGTTGCCTCAAATTTATTATGTAGTTGAGAAAGTTGAAACTTTGCACTTTGTTTGTTTTATATCCTTTTGCCTTTCAAGTTTAAATCATTACATTTATGAAGGACTTAATGGGTACTACTTGTCCACACGTAATTTAATTAACTGCAGGATGTGGCATCGGTCTGTGAGAAAATCTGTGTTTTGTTAGGAGTTGCCTCAACAACTAGAACACTGTCCATTGTTGCACCACTGAACATTGTGCATGACATTGGAGGAACCACCAACCAGACATAATTTTTTCCACAAACAAAAGTCACATCCTGCTATAAAGAAAAATGCTAATCATTAATATTGAAACACCAAAAAAGATAGTAAATAATGAAATTTTACTTACTGTACCTGTAAAATATAGTAGGAAGAATATGTGGTAAAATTTGCAGGCAACTCAGGGGTGTACAGGCTGCGAAATTTAATACTCAGAAATGCCACTTCTGGCAGCAACAATGATTGTAACATGGCTGAGCCCAGAGTCAAACTGAGCTTGCTTGAATGATACAGGTATGTCATTCCATGCTGCTTCAACCCCTATGCCAAAGCTCATCAATCCTAATAGCTGGCGATTTGTGGTATGCCAGTATTCAGCTAAGACAAGAGCAGAGCAGATGTTTTCAGTGGGTGAGAAGTCTGGATAACATGCTGGCCAGGGCAGCAATAGAACACCCTCTGTATTGAGTTAGGCAGGACACCATGTGAGTTAGGCAGGTCACCATGAGTGAGTTGAGGTGTTGCTTTATCATGTTTAAAGATAGTGTCAAAGACTTGTAAAAGATAGAGACCAGCCACCAGTCTTAATGTGTCAGAAATGTAATGATGCTGTCCAAATTAACAGCTGTATGATCGTGTTGAATACCCAATGGCTACACAATCATGTTGTATTCCCAATGGTTCCCTGTACCATCAGGACTTGTTCTGGACCCATATCACATACAGTCGTGGAATATTTGTTCTCCCCAGGTACGTCCTTGATATACGAGGTGTGGCTAGAAAAAAACCGGACTAGTACTGGTGAAACAATAAAACGAATGCAATAAGGCTGAAAGTCGCGTGGCCTGTCACGTGACTCTCGCTCCGCCTACTGCTCGAGTTTCATCTGCCTCCTGCACTCAGTCTGCCCGTGGCGTCTGTTTTAAGTAGTTGACGTTTTGTCTGTGCGTCGGAAAATGTTGAGTGTACAGAAAGAGCAGCGTATTAACATCAAATTTTGTTTCAAACTAGGAAAATCTGCAAGTGAAACGTTTGTAATGTTACAACAAGTGTACGGCGATGATTGTTTATCGTGAACACAAGTGTTTGAGTGGTTTAAACGATTTAAAGATGGCCACGAAGACACCAGTGATGACACTCGCACTGGCCGACCATTGTCAGCAAAAACTGATGCAAACATTGAAAAAATTGGTAAACTTGTTCCTTGTCAACTCCTGTTAACTCAGGCACTGCTCTGATTGTTAAACGGCGATCTTGTCGAACAAGTTTACCAATTTTTTCAATGTTTGCATCAGTTTTTGCTGACAATGGTCTGCCAGTGCGAGTGTCATCACTGGTGTCTTCGCGGCCATCTTTAAATCATTTAAACCACTCAAACACTTGTGTTCGCGATAAACAATCATCGCCGTACACTTGTTGTAACATTACAAACGTTTCACTTGCAGATTTTCCTAGTTTGAAACAAAATTTGATGTTAACACGCTGTTCTTTCTGTACACTCAACATTTTCCGACGCACAGACAAAACGTCAACTACTTAAAACAGACGCCACGGGCAGACTGAGTGCAGGAGGCAGATGAAACTCGAGCAGTAGGCGGAGCGAGAGTCACGTGACAGGCTATGCGACTTTCAGCCTTATTGCATTCGTTTTATTGTTTCACCAGTACTAGTCCGGTTTCTTTCTAGCCACACCTCGTACCTCTTTGTATGGACATGTCAATAGAATCTGCGGTTATGGTTGCTCTGCTGACAGTCCACAGTGCTTCATTTTTCTTCACACTTTCAGTACAGATACTTGTAGTGCTGCAAACAGTTCCATTTCCTGATTGAAGGTGTGTGACGTAGCTTCTTATGCAATAAAATTGTCCAGTAGCATCCAACTCAAATACACCACAACATTATTAATAGAAATTTTTTCACAGGTTACATCTCTTTGAAATTATTTGCTGGAGTTTTTGTATATTTGGAGTTTCAGTCTCTCACTTACTCACAGAACTAGTGAGATTGTACATTCTACCATATGGAATGTAGAAAGACCCTGTAAAGTCTGTCTGGTTGAAGGTTATTATATTTAATGGTGTAGCTGTTATTGGCTTCTTTGAATATGTCAAATAAGAGGTTTGAACAGTCTTCGTCAAAGAATCTCTGCTATGTGAAGACGGTGCTGGTCTGCACAGTATTTTTAAACTGACATAATGTTTCTATTTTTTACACAAAAAATGAACTTCAGTAGATCACTGGAATCCACTTGTGTAGTGTAACGCCTAGCATCTATGCTTACTAATTCACATTTGTGGCACAAAAATTATACACAGTCTAAGTTATCCTTCCAAGACTAACTTGAAACTATGTGTCCCTAAATGTGCTGGCCACAACAGCACTACCAAAAATAGTGGGTGGGTGTTACCAATTAATACAGCCCATGTCTGTGGTTCATGTTGCATTAATTTTTGGTGATTAAGAAGGAAAATTGCAAATTTTTATATTTACAACACCTGCTAATCGATTTTAAAAGAATGTTGTTGAACTTTGTTCATCATGCTTGGATTCTATTTATTTGTGAATTGCTTGGAACCCAGTTGTTGTGATTATGTAGTTCTTTCGGTGTGATGACTGCCTACACTTATGCAAATATCTTTGAATAGAAGTTTTCTAACTTAAAGATGCATTCTGTACTGGTATGTTTGAACCCAAAATTTACTAAAATGCATATTTGCACTTTGCCTTAAGAGTGAGGGAGCTGGAAGTATAATGGTGAGGAAATAGGTAACTTAAAACTGAAATATTGCTCTGCACTGGACTTGTCACTCAGCTGTGGAGAGCTTCATTGTTATATTATTCAAACTAGTCTAAAAATAGTGTCACTCTCCTAAGAAGTGGCTCATTATAAAGACATTATGAGCAGCATATCATGAGAAGCTGTATCACATGAATGTTGTAAGGTTTATCAAACATATACAATAAAAAGTCAAACTGAAGATAAAAGAAGAATATATTGAGACAGCACACCTATTCACAGAAATCATTTAGAATAGTCAAGACCATTTATTCATGCATTCATCGTGTTCCATCAATGTTACCGAGAAGGTGAAGCTTTAGGGATGTGTAACGAATCAGGGTATTAACAAGAGACAAAGAAATCATTAAATTTAATTTGTATATCTGAACTAAAACTATTTCTCGTCACTAAGGAAAAGTAAACCACAAGAACGCATGAAAAAATCACAAAAACACTCTGTCAGTTTGGAATAATTCATTGTCGATACCAGCACTCTTGGCGGCTGACACGGAAAGCCAACTGTCAGTTGTGCTGTAACAACACTTGTATGTACACATTCGCGCACAAGACACAACTCGATGCTGTCCTGCACTATACTGCGAGAGAATTGAAGCTCTATTGCTGCACCATCCCGATAGCACACCAGGAAGTGTACTCGCCGTCCAGATCTTGTTGTGTGTGTCAACAGTGTTTCTGTGATGGGTGGTGAGATGATGTTGATGCTGGTGCTGGCATTGATACTGGCAAGTGTGGTCATGGGCCATTGGATTGTTGATTATCATGTGAAATGTACACTGGCTTTACCCGGTCTGTTGAGGCTGTAGTAGGCTTGTCATTTACCAATATCTTGAACTTATGTTTGCTTTGTTGCAATACCCTGTGGGGGCCAGTGAAGGTCTGACGGCGCCTGTGAGAAGCATGATTTGAGTGCAGTTCAGTAGCTCCTAATTCACGTGGATAGCAGGGATGCCATGCCTTGAAGCTTGGTGTGGGCATAATTGGGTGACATGCTCCCTTAGTTGGCATATGAAGTCACTGTGATAGAGACCAGGTAACTGCAATGGTTGCGCTTCTGCAACCTCTCGAGCTAGGCGCAGGGTTTTGCACTAAACAAGTTCTGCTGTTGACATATCTAAATCAGGTTTATGTGTCATCCGGAAGCCTAGTAATATCATTTACCAATGCTGTCGTCCAATCTAACTGTTGGTTAATGATTGCTGCATAGAGCGAGTGATGCCAATACTCAATCAGACCATTACTGGCTAGGTAGTAACTGGTGGTCCTATAGTGCGCTGTGCTGCAGAACTTTGTTAGTAGGGAGAACAGGTCTGACTTAAATTGGCGACCGAGGTCGTTCGTCATGTGCAGTGGACAACCAAAGTGAGAAATCCAACTTGATGTGAAGGCAGATGCCAATGTTTCTGAGGATATGTTGTCCACCATGGTTGTTTCAGGCTAGCATGTAAGATGATCAACCATGACAAGGATGTATAGTTGTCCATTGAAAGAAGGTAGTTTTGAAGCTCTTGATTAGATTTCTGTGCCTCAGTGAGTCGGACGAAATCCATAGTGCTTGAGCTGTTCAGAATTCTATAGATGTGAGACAGGCAATCGGTCACCGCATTTTCAATACCCGACTTCCATCTAACACCTGTTTTAATAGCGTTATGAAACTGAGTTGTCATTCTGGTGAGGTGAGCAGTTATTTGTTCTGCTGGAATGCATATGTCAGTGAATTGTGGTCTGTAAAAATTATGAACTTCCTAGCTTCCAGTTGTGGGCGTAAGTATTTTATTGCCTCATATAGTGTGAGGGGTTCCCAATCATAAATGCTCAACTGCTGCTGAGATGACAACAGCTTATGGAAGTAGAAGACTGAAGATTCACACTTGCCCTCATATAACTGCTGTAGAGCGACCCTGATTTTTGTTTGACATCCATCGACCACCAGTGCAAGGGGTGCTTCTAATTCTGGATGAGTCAGGAGTGCTGCATTCTGCTGTGCTACACTTCGCTGCTTCAAAGGCTGAACTCGTGGCATAAGTCCACTGAATGGGTGAAGTGTCCTTGGTTTTCACTGTGGTGAGTGCTGTTGTAAGATGTTCTTGTTATGCCACTGAGTGTGGCACGTGTCGGCAGTAGAAATTCATCATGCTGAGAAAAAGTTGTAACACATGTACTGTGCACGGGGGCATGATCTGCCAAATGGCTTCTACCTTTTCAGGTGGGGGAAGTGAGCCCTAGTATGAAACTTGGTACCCTTAAAAAATCGATCTGTGGTTGTCCAAAAAACACACTTGGCTGTGTTCAGTACCATGCCATATTTGTTTAACTGTTCCAGGACTTGTATCAGGTGTTGCTCATGTTGCTCTACAGTTGACAAGAAGATGAGAATGTCGTCTTCAGTATGCGAAACAGAAGGGTAGCCCTGTAGCAGCACATCAACAGTAAACTGCTGCCATGTTTGTGCGGCATTTCACAAGCCAAATGATATACCGTATTTACTCGAATCTAAGCCGCACTTTTTTTCCGGTTTTTCTAATCCAAAAAACCGCCTGCGTCTTAGAATCGAGTGCAAACCAAGCGGAAGTTCTGAAAAATGTTGGTGGGTGCCACCACAACTAACTTCTGCCGTCGAATATATGTAGCGCTACACAGGCATGCTTTGTAGGCACAAAGATAAATACTGGCACCAAATCCTCTGCGTCAGTAAATAAATTTAAAAAAAGGTGGAAGACGAGCTTTTCTCTCTGCCTCGAGTTTCGACCACTGCATTTTCATACATTATACAATGAAGTAAATATAAATTCCGTATTGTTCATCTTCGAATGTAGCAGCATTTCAAGGTACTACGAAAATCCGACTGGCAAGACTGTTTGGGATGTTTGTCAACATGGCCAACTCTACGTTCTGAATTTTTTCCTACCTGTGAGAAGAGATGGTTGCTAATAGGAACTTATATGAATTGTGAATCACATGCAGTATTTTCTTCACCATAAGAATAATACGAATATAAACATTTTGCCATGTATTGTTACGTGTTTGCTGCTATCTCATTTAAATCCTGTCTGCCTAATAAACTACGAAACTAGAGTGAGACAACAGCAAACGCGGAAGAATATACATGTCATGTCATGTTTATATTCGTATTATTCTTATGCCTAATAGTGATACAGTCAGAAATGAAGCACAGCAATTGACTAGATTTTTAAATCTAAGATGACTCTAATTTCTGTGCAGAATGTAATGTACTAAAGAGGCGCCTGCAAAGATTTTCAAATGGAGAAAAATTTTCGCTAAACTCTCGTTCAGAACATCTTCTATCATATGCAGTGTATTATTTGGTTCTTGTTGATCTTATCAAAGAAAACAGCAGTGTAAGTAACAACAAATAGCAGTCTCTTGCCATTGTTTCGCTAATGAGATGGTTCTTCTCTCCTTTTTTTTTTTTTGCCATGCCACGAGCGGCGACATGCTGTAAACACGCACTATCAGAATGCGACAAACAATGCATGACACAGTACAGTAATGCATTTTCAGCTTAAGAGTGACGTAAACACATATAACAAAGAAAACGGCGCTTATCAGATCAAAGAAAAATAAGCAATCAATTCAAACCAGACGAAGCACGTGAAAAAGGGAGGGTACCCGCATAAATACGGGCGGAGCGCCTGACGCATAGCAGTGGCTACCTGGTAAAGTTTAACTGCTAAGATTACGACTCGAACCAAACTACTGTAGCTGTATTGTCATTCATTCGACCTAAATTGTGTCTCATATTACAATGGACCAACTTTGTTTCGATTTGGAGATGCGGCCTAAAACTTTTCTCTCCCCTTGAATTTAGAGTCTCAAATTTCAGTTACGGCTTAGATTCGGGAAAATTTTTTTTCCTTGATTTTGAGTCTCATTTTTCAGGTGCAGCTTAGATTCGAGTGCGGCTTAGATTCGAGTAAATACGGTATACAGACTCTCGAACAATCAAAATAGGGTGGTGATTGTGGTTTTTGGATTGTTTTTCTCCACTACAGGTATCACCGTAGCACTCTCCAGTACACTAAAAATTGTCACAGCGCATAAGACATAGTCTAATTCCACAGTAGAGGAACAGAATACTGATCTGGAACCAGCTGAGCACTTAGGGCACTGTAATGCCCACACAAACACCATGGACTATCTTTCTTTGGCTCAAGATACAATGGAGAGAACCATGGACTCTTGGATGTCCATATAATTCTCTCTCTGCATGATGTTAAATTCTGCCTGATCATTAACCAGTCTGGGACTGTACATTGTGGTCAGCAAGAAACTGGCGGGCTCTCTGTGGTCTTGATATGATGTACAGAATCATGACATACCGCTTTCAGTGCTCCTGGGGGTCATGTCAAGGCTGGGAACCATTGTAGTAGACATGCGTACTCCCCAACATTCACATGCACAACTTTGGGTGAGTGCACCACTGCGCAGCAATGGAAGCCCAAAGTCACTGGGCCGTTCACTGAGGACAGACGGAATAAGGTTTCTGGTCTATGACAACATAGGAGTCTCCAGGAAAAAATATAAAATTGAGCCAGTATCCACTAGATATTTGTTGCCCAACTTCCCATCATTGATAAAAAGGAGCTGAAATGGCACTTGGCAGTCAGAGGCAGCACCTACGTCTGAAGCCACCAGCATTTGGGTACGTGCATGGTGATAAGAGCTTGTGTGCCTGGTCACTAAATCATCTGTCATACCAGCAGACTGAGAGCTGTTCTTGTCTGGATGTCGACAAGGTAGTGGAAGAACAACTTCCAGACACCCTGCTGTATCGGTCTCTATTGCTGCTGCTGTTCACCGAGATAGCAGCTTGTTGATCTGCTTAGTGAGGTCCTTGACCTCAGCTACCAGATATCATAGGCCTTGATATGTCACAGGTGGTGAACCATACAGGGTGGAGAACATAGTTGACGGTACTGGATTATTTGACATTGTTGGCACCTTGTTATACATAGCGACTGATGCACCAGTTGATGCAGGAACTGTAGTGGGCACTATCCTGTTGGCCTAGTTGGCCACTGCATTCAAAGGCATCTTTGTATGTGATGCTATTGTGGCTTTCAACCGTGGTGCCAAGCAGCTGCTCCATAACGTTCACAAAAGGTTGTCTGGCTTGGATCCAGTGTGCTTCGCAATTGCCATAAAAGTTGTGAAGGTTTTCAGTCTCCTATATCCTCTTGTGTTTACACTTGCTGGAGGCATTCTTCTTGTGACATGGAAATCTGACGTATCAATTCTGATTTTAACTTTTCACACGCATGGGCTCCGGGTGGTGCGATGATCATGTCTTCCACTTTAGCAGTGTAATGATGCTTCAGCTGACACATGACCTTTGTCAATTTAGTGGAGTCTGCCATAATACCCGCATAGAGCAAACTGGCTTCCACCTGCGTGAACCATAGCACTGGGTTGTGTGGCCAGAATTGAGGCAAATGCACTGCTAATTGTGAAACTGACAGAATTCTCACTTCCGATGAATCTTCCATATCAGATCTGGTGTGGTCGCACCTCCTGTGTCACAGGCTAGATCAAATTGGCGTCACCACTGTGATTGTACTGCTAGATTCATCGTCAACTGATTCATTATCTAGCCTGTAGGTGTGTGAAACGACATAACTGTGTATGCGAACCTTCTCTTTACTATGTTCACAACTCTTTACAAGGAAATAACAAGCTCGTGGCTTGATGACACACAATGTTAGTGTAGATAAAATGTATCTGAACTAAGACTGTTTCTTGTTGATAAGAAAAATAACAATACAAGAACACGTATAAAAATCATAAAAACACTCTGACAGCTTGGAATAATCCACCTTTGATACCAGCACCCCTGGCAGCTGACACAGAAAGCCAATTGACAGCTATGCCATAATGATTTTTGTGCATATACATTCATGGACATATGACAACTTGACACCACACTGCACTACTCTGCTAGAGAACTGAAGCTCGGTCACTGCAACTTTTCTACCATCTAAATTTAATCGAGTAAATTGGTAAGAAAGGTACTACTATGAAAAAACCTGCACCCTCCTCAGTTTTTCTTATAGGTTCAATTTAACTGCTATTAGTAGCTTAATATCTACTAGATTACAATGGTATTTTGTGGGGAAAATATTTTTGCATCTATAAATACTGAATCCTATTTACATTACATTATTACATCTCATACAGCTTTATAACAGACACTGTTACTTGGTATGAAAATAACAGAAATTATAAATCCTTGACTCAGGATACTCAGATAATTTGTAGAAAGAGTATTTAATGAGATATTTTTTCAATTTTCTTTTGAACTGATAGGGATTCCCATTTCTTGCTTTATGTTAGACGGGAGCTTGTTGGACAGCTTACCACCAGAGTACATAATTCCATTCTGAACCCTGGACAAGGATAAGTCTACGTGGAAATTATTTTTGTGTCTTGAATTGTGACTGTGTGTATCACAGTACAGTTAAAAACTTACTGCAAAGTAGAAATCAAAATATTGTGAGGAGTCTGTTCGATATCTGGATGTCATCATTTAAACAAGAGGAGGGGGAGAAAGAATATATGATATGAAAATTGCCCTGTGGGCAAGAAAGAGGTTTCTCTTCAATGACTCATACTTGTACATGTGGAGTTGAGCTTATTGCATCTGATGGGAGGCTATTATTGAAATGTTACCACAACTCCTTGAAGTAGTTAGCTTTGGGGTATAGAAGCTTCAGCATGACTTATTTATACTTATTTTTATCCATAAATACTATTTGTTCATGTGAATGAAAAATAAGTATCTGCTGAGTTCTTGTTTAATTTTTTTTATTTAGTGGGATCCAGATACAAAGTACAAACATGAACCTGTCATACTGGAAGGAGGATACAGTGACTGGTTGGACAGATATCCTATGTATACAACAAACAGCCATGTTGTTGCACCAGTGTCTGCTAATCCCAATGATTTGTTTGAACTATTGGGTAAGGTAACTTATCTCTAGTTTGAAAACATAATATTTTAAAAATCTGCAAATGTGTCTCGTATATTTTTAGTGGCAGTTTGTTAAAATTGTGAACCTGCTAGATGTTTTTACAAAGTTTTTTTAAAAATAATTTCAGCTTAATGTACTGACAAGGACAAATGCTTCTGAGAAAGATTCAACAACTTCCCCCGTAATACTGTAACAATAGCTGATTTCAGTAGGTGATTTCAGTTTGCTAGCAGTGAACTGAAAGGGACATGAATTTAATCCACTTGGAAAGAACAGTGATGCTTCAAGTGATATTGTACGGAATTATTGAATAAAAAGTATTTTGAACAGTTAAGCATTCCATTTGCAATACTAATATCTTAGAACCTCTAGCAGCAAGCATATCAGAACTGCTAGCTGAAGTTAAGACTATTGTGAGGCACACAGAAAGAGTATGTTTTGTGCAGATAATGAAGCGTGGAGAGGATCCACCATGATTAAAAGTTGCTACAAAAGCAAAAGAATCTAACTTGTAGGAAGTCATAATACAAAAGCTGACTGAAGTTAAAATAACCAAAAGGGCAATTATGTGAGCAGCATTTGTTGAATTTTTAAGAATATTTAAAAAAGCTGGGATATTTTGATTCCTTGTAAAGTCACCTACCAGACCAAAATCATGTATTCAGTCACTTCTAGATCATACTGCCTTTGACACAGAAAATGTTATAGTGAAGGCCAAAATATTAATTTCAGTCTTCTGTCCTTCCATCACAGCTACAGTGCCAGCTTTTATTCATTTCGTTAGTGCAGAAATGACATGATGACAGGAAATCACTATGTGCATCCACCTCTGTAATGCAGTGCATTTCGGCAGTGCACACTGTCCCGGCTTGCGTACACTGTTCAGTTTGTCGACGGGCCTTGAAAGGTCATTTCAAGTTTAGACCACATGCACGCTGCCACTTCACAATAAGAAGAGTTGCCAACATGGGAACTTGCCTGCCATATTAGGGTGCACTGCAGTAACATTATTCAAACATTCAACTACTACTCTGTAACACATACCATTTAACATTTGCCTCATAGTGGTCACCTCTGTTCAACAATGCCAGCTGTTCACTGCAGCCTACAAATTGGGTACTGTAAGGAGAATTCTACAGAAATGCATACTGCCTTTTTGCAAACTGCTGGGAGGTCTGTATTGACCCAAACAATATGCAACTGTCTCCATACAATCAGTTTGAACTTTCGACAATTTAGGAAAGGCAGATTGCTACTTACCATAAAGGAGACACATCAAGTTGCAGACAGGCACAATTAAAAGACACATACATAAAGCTTTTGGCCACACCCTTCATCACCATTCACACACACAAGAAAACATGCCTCACGCACACATGACCTCCAACTGTAGCATCTTGGGTCGCAATGCAGCTATCACGTGGGATGCAAGGAGCAGTCTGGAGGGGCCAGAGAGGGGAGGGGAAGGGTTAGTAGTGTATTGGTGGGAAGAGAGACGAACACTGTCTGGTGGAATGTGCAGGGTCTAGACAGCCAACAGGCACAGCGTCAGGAGGTTGTGGGTCAGGGAGGTGGGGGAAAAAGGAGCAAAAAAGGGGAGGAATGGGCAAAGATGGACAGATGTATTGGCAGAGGGCTGCAAATCAACAGAGTAGGAAATGAGAATGGGGAGGAGATAATAGGGCAGAGGGGATGGAAACTGTTGGGTGGACGGTGTGGGGGTGTTATGTTACTGTAGGTTCAAGCTGGGATAATTATGGGAGCAGAGAATGTGTTGTAAGGATAACACCCATCTGTGCAGTTGAGAAAAGTTGGTGTTGGAGGGAAGGATCCAAATGGCTTGGGTAGTGAAGCTGCCATTGATATCAAGTATGTTATGTTCAGCGGCCTGTTGTGCCACAGGGTGATCTATTTTGCTCTTGCCCACAGTTTGACAGTGGCCTTTGTATGACTACCAACCAGATGTCACCCAGGGTGAACAGCTAGTGCCAAACTGTGACCAAGAGCATCGTAGGCCATCCTGTGGCACAACATGCAACGGAACATAATGCACTTAATTTCAGTGGCTTCATCACTACCCGAGCCAAATGGATCGTTCCCTGCACTCCCAGCTTTTTCTGAACTGCACCGATATGAGTTATCCTGTAATTATCCCGGTCTCAATCTACCTCATTCTGCATCCAACAGTTTCCAACACCTCTGTCCTGTCATCTCCTCCCCATTATCACCTCCCACCCTCTTTATTTGCAGCCCTCTGCCAATGCATCCGCCCGTCTTTCCCCACTCCTCTCCTTTTTTCCCCACTCCCTGCCCCACAACCTCTTGACGCTCTGCCTGTTGGCAGTCTAGTCCCTGCACACTCCACCAGAGAGCGTTCATCTCTCTCCCCACCTGTACACTACTATCTCTTCCCCTTTCCCACTCCCTCCAGATTGCTGCTTGCATCCCATGTGACAGTTGCATTGTGGCCCAAGACGCTGGAGTTGGTGGTCATGTGTGTGTGAGGTGTGCTTGCTTATGTGTGTGTGAATGGTGTGTGTCTCTCTTTTACTGAAGAAGGCTGTAGTCGAAAGCTTCATGTAAGTGTCTTTCAGTTGTGTCTGTCTGCAACTTGATATTTCTTCTTTACATTAAGTAGCAATCTGTCTTTTCCTAAATTGTTAGTATTCCTACCCGGAATTTCCATTGTTCAGTTTGTACTTTCGGTATTCATTACAAACAACAGTATTAACACCCCCCCCCCCCCCCCCCCTTTCCAAGCACCATGATGAATGAAAGAGATGAACAGGAGAACACCTGGAATGGATTCTAGGTCAGTGAAGTCATGTCGTCTACACTGGCTGAATGCAGGATTTGTCTGTACCTGCTTGAATCAGTTCTGTTTTGGACAAGTACCTGTTACTGATGTCAGAAACCTCTGTTAAAGGTAATTTGAGGACTGTGATATATTAGAGTATGATCCCCCGAAGTATTTTCCAGCACTACACTCAACATTTTGGTGTGGGTTCATCTTTGTGGATGACAATGATGCACATGCGCACCTCATGAACGATGTTCTCCATGAGACAGGAATCAACTGAAAAGAATGGTTTGTGGCATTTGTTGACATTAACTCCATTAGCATACTTGGGACCAGTTGCAACTTGCATTGCAACATTGCAGGAATCCACCTTGCGCACCAGATGACCTCAGGAAGTCCATTATAAAATAGTGGCAATATCTCACCCACCTTGTAGACAGAATACCAGCAAGGTTACAAGCATTTTACAATGCACAGGGTGAAGCAGTAGAGTATGGGTGAGACAGCAGATTTTGGTGTCGCATATACACAAACCTGTACTCTTTCACACTGACAGTATTTTGGTTATTATTTTGTTTTTAGTTAACAGTAAAGCTATATTTTTAGTTTATGGGCGTATAGATGAATGTTTTGACTTCTTCTGATTGTTCAGCTTAAAACCTCCTGCACATTGTCGATAAATTTACGAGTGACAAGATAGGATAAGGGAAATATGAATAATTTATGTGTGAAATAATAACACTAATAACAGATAATCCATCCTTTTTCCTAAAACAAAAAAACTAATTACAAAATATACTTCAGGTTTCAGTTGCGAAAGAGGGCAGAATAGATTTATAACTTTGGGAATAGGGGAATACTGTTCAGTGATTGTCAGTGAGTTAACATGACATTCTTACACTTCTGTGTGAGCATAACATATTCTTGTATTTAGTTAGCTCCACTGACATGTAAAACAAACCATGATATGGCAAAGGGTCAAAGCTGAAGAAGCATATTGTGTGTACAGAGAGAAATGTCCCAGTAGGATACTTCCATATTCTAGGAACTTTTGTGCTGTTAGCCATATATTAAGGAAGACACATTCTTTTGTATTATGTAGTATTGGAAGGTGATCATCAACCAGGTAATTTGATTAAAAGAAGACTACATACAGGAGGAAGAGTTATAAAAATTCTGAACATACTAACACTTCACTGAAGTCACACATTTATGTTCAGTTCACTCATGGCTTAAACCCTGTGTGCATTGTCACTTCACAGTAAGAAGGAAATCATGACGTAAGATAACAGAAATTTTAATAGTTTATCTATAAAATGATAACAATAATAAAAATTCATCTATCTTTTTCCTGAAAACAAAAATTTTTTTCTTCTGCAGAAGGACTCTGAAAGTTTGTATTAATTATTACTCATTCCACAAAAACATTCCTTTTCCTTGACTAAGCAAATTTCTCTGGTAACAGCTTGTGTAATATTCATTACATTTACACCTGTCCAACAGATAAAGGGGCTAGACAAAAATATAGAAATATCACGAGAAATGCATACTTGAACATAAATGCACATCTAGCCAAGACTGCAGGTTGCACTGTTGTATTTGCCCATGAATGACTCCTGTGCAATGTCCTTAATAAGTTGCAAGTGGAATCATGGTCAGAACAGTGTTTGTGTAGTAGTGAGTGCATTATGTGAGAGCTAAGTGAATTCAAATGTGAAAAAATTTTTGGTGCTCACGTGGTTGGTGCTACTGTAACCAAGGAAGCTGAAGTGTTCGGTGTTTCAGCAGACACCATAGTGAAGATCTATGTCGCATACAGGGAAAGCAGAAAAGTATCGTCTGCTAAGTCACAATGTGGATGAAAGCGTGTGCCAAGTTTTTGTGAGAGTCGTTCATTGAAGAGGATTGTGATGAGAAATAAGAGGACGGCAGCTGCAAAAATCACTGTAGAGCTGAACGCTGCTCTCATGAAGCTTGTCAGCATAAAAGCGACATTAAGGGAGCTTCATGAGCAAACAATTGCAAGGCTAGTTGGAATTCCAAAACCACTCGTGAGTTGTGCAGATGTCATAAAAGAAAAATTGGTGCCAAAGCCGAAAAACGTGGGCTATGGACCATTGGAAGAAATTCATTTGGTCGGATGAGTCTTGTTTCACACTGTTTCAAATTTATTTGACCATTTTGGCTGATCAAGTCCATCCCATGGTACAAAATATTTTAATGAATAGTTGTTTATTCAAGCAACTTTAAAATACAAATTTTTAACAAGCCACTCAAATATTGTGTCTATGTAATTTGAATATGACAGCAGCTGAATCTTACTACAGATTTTTGCATGAGAGGGAAGCAGCAACGACTATTCATGGAGGGTTCTTACGAAACTTATAAAACTTTTCCCTCTCCTTCAGGTTGCCTGGTACAGCAAACATATAAATACTATTTTGAAGAAAAACAGTCTTGGTTGCAGTAATTATTGTTTAATGATGTGTTTCGTCTTAGGACATCATCAGAATTTCTACAAATGAACAAGAAAGGATAAAATAAATAATCACAGGCAGTGCTTGATTTGTGATGGTATGCACCAGTATTCCGTACTGATACCTCTGACAGTAGAAAAATCATAACTGCAGATTTTGAGATGTGGTAAAATAGAAATTAATTTTTTTATCAATACAAATGTTGTTTTCACACTTTTAAAATGCACAGAAAGGTGTTACAATAACATTTTAAGAAGTTCAAATTTCAGAAACACACCTCCAGAAGGTCTCTATACCGGAACCTTATTTTTTAAAAATAAAGTGCTGGTTGCAATTGTGGTCATGTCGTGCATAGCTTGAAATAAAAATATTAAAGAAGCATCTACAAACCATTAGAAAGAAAGGTTATGTTTATTGTTATACTGTAGAATAAGCATGCGTCAAGGCTGTGCTAAACGGGAGGGGTATTACCTATATATATGAAGTAGTAAGAAAACCCTTAAAGAACGAAAATAAAGTACAATAGTAGAGGCAGATTGGATTGGATTAGATTAGGTTAGATTAGAGGCAGAATGAAAAGTGCAAGCCTTACCTTCGATACACACATAACAGAAGGCACAGCAGTGCAGTGATAGGACCACACTTACAGAAATGTGGATATGTGGCTTCATTTAAACACAGTATAGTAAAAATTGATCAATACTGTTGAAGACATCAAGCATGTAAACAGTTAAATATTGGACTAAGTGTTCCATGGAACTTTGTGGCAGAAACTAACATTGATGTCGTGCATGAGTAAATTTGAAATGAAAGTTTTAATTAAATGCATGTGTCCACCTTAGCAGGTATTATGTTCTGTTTCCTTCAGCTTACCATTCACTATCACTTGTGCTCCAAGGACGAACTTCAGACCTAAAATACCAAATACTGCATTAATAGTAGGAATAAACAAGATGTCAACTTCGGAGATTAATGTACTTATTCAGTTTTTTCACCATACTCCTGCAAAACTCTGTTTTTAAAGTAGACCATATTCATTGATCAAAGGGATTATGGTCCCTCATGTTGACAGTTGTTGATTTGACTATAAGAAAAAAATACACAATTTGTGCAAGTAAATACCCCACCTTATTTTAGCAAGTATGGCTCTTCTCTTCACCTACCTTTAAACTGACTTATCCAGCAACTTGTAAGGGAACTACAGTTTAACATAGACTATGAATCACAGTCCATTATATCATTTTTGAACACGCACAAGTTATTTTGGAGGTGAGAGGAGCAATGAGTGTCAGAAAACTCCTTGAACCTACTGGCATTTGGCCCCAGACTTTTGGATTTCTGGTCTGATACTTCCTTGCTGAGTCGCTAAGCCACATTGTTACAAGGGATGTACCACAAGGAAGGGGCACAGTCAAAAAAGTTTATATAATTGTTAAATTTTCTGCAGAATTTGTGTTTGGAACCATGTGGTTTCTGTTCATCGTATTGAAGTGAGAAGTCGTGAAAATTCAGTATTTAGCACATTATATATGAAAATTTTCATTTCCCTTCATTCCATTATTAACTTAATTACCACCTGTGTTTCTGTGCTGTGCTGTACTGTGTAAACAAAATACACCATGTAACTAACAACTAGAGGGTTTAACTTCCATGCACTACCGTCTGTTCTGATTGCAGCGTATTTCCTTTGCTTTCTTCTGTAAATGAAAACATTTCATATTAATTATTTTCTTAATTGTGTGCTACACAAAGCAAGAGATTTCAAAATAAATCCTTTCTCAAGCTGGACCACGTAATTCTGACAGGATGCACAGTCCCAGCATTGCATTTCGGCAGGTGAACTGTGTGCTGTGGTTAAGGGTTTGGGAGTGTGAGTTGCATAGGGGTGGACTAGGATGTTGTGTAGGTTGGATGGGTGACAGAATACCACTTTAGAATGGATGAGTAAGATCTTGGGTAGGATGTCCTTCATTTCAGGGCATGATGGTAGCCAATCAAAGCCATGGCGAAGGATATGGTTCAGTTGTTCCAGTCCAGGATGATATTGGGTGCTGAGGAGGGTGCTCCTTTGTACCCGAGAGGGGTGTGGTGCGATGATGGGGTATGTGAAGTGGCATCAACAGTAGTGAATAGGGATGCGGGAGGTGAAAGGGGGAGAATGGTGGAGAGTTGTTGAAGGAAGTGGTTAGTATATTTGATGCAAGAGGCTAGGTTTCAGGCAATTGGTTGGAGGTACTGATCAACAAGGGCGGAAATTCTTTCAGTAGGAGCTCAATAACCAGTACCAGTGGAGTGTCGAGGATTACTGGGTTTATAGATTTTGGAGAGCATTATTAATGTTGCTGGACGGGGTGCCAGCT
The DNA here is from genome assembly GCF_021461385.2 of Schistocerca piceifrons. Classification (NCBI taxonomy): domain Eukaryota; kingdom Metazoa; phylum Arthropoda; class Insecta; order Orthoptera; family Acrididae; genus Schistocerca; species Schistocerca piceifrons. The sequence goes on along the minus strand of NW_025728790.1, from coordinate 22,644 downwards.
CTCTGTACATTAACATCCTGATGCCCATGGCCTTTCTACTATTGAACACCACCTCTCCCAACGTCCTTCAGACTCCAAACATACCAACTCATTGCTCCTACACCTTACTAAGTGTATCGTAACTTACAAGTACTTCTCCTTTGAGGGGAGGGTATATAAACAAATCCTTTGCACAGCTATGGGCACCTGCATGGCACTCTCCTAGCCTCCCAAAACCATAAACCACTTGTCTAGTTCAGATTCATTGTGTTATCTTGATGAACTGGATTGAGTGCCAGGACTTCCTTCCACCTCACCTGGTTCCCCCTCACCCCAGTGTGCCATCTTCCTGGATGTTGAAATCTCACAGATGGCTCCATCTGCACCTATGTCCATATTAAACACATTAACCACCAACAATAGCTGCATTTTGACGGGTGTCATTCCTTTCACATCAAAAAGTTCTCCCATACAGCCAGACCACCCGTGGACACTGTATCTGCAGTAACAACCCCCCCCCCCCCCCCTCTCAGTATGCAGAAGAACTTATGAGGGTCTTCATAGGTCGGCACTATCCCCCAAACTTAGTTCACAAACAGATTTCATGGGCTATATTCTCACACATCCCTAATCCCCCTCCCCCCATGAATCAGCTACAAAGAAGTGCCCCTTTTGCCACCCAGTATCACTTAATTGTAAATTTCCGTTCGTCTTTCCTTTCACCCCCTCCCAATTCACGACTTCATGCTGCCTTCATTGTGCCCCACTCCACACCGGCTCCCACACTCACGCATCACGTGCCTAGCTGATGCACCTGCCACCTCTCCCTCCCATATTTCTAACCTGCAACTGCACCTACACATCCTGTACCCAGTCTGTTCTAACTGCTGAACTGCAATTATTTTGGAAGCTAGTAGGTTTTCTTTCTCCTCTGTGTGTTGATGACTCAACACTTCGGCTGTAAGTGAATGGTCTCCTTTACTTCTAAATTATTTACGTTCTATCAGAACTTATCCATAATATTTATAAAACAAGAAATTTGATAGAGAATACCATTTGCTACTTGATTTCATAGTTGGTGTTGTATTATTCAGTGGTGGATGGTTTTTACAAGGGTGTTGGATATGTCCTAGTATTAGTAAAAAAATCATATATACAATAATCCAACAATGGAAAATCCAGGATGGAATTCAACAATATTATGAGAAGGAAAGTAGCTACTCACCATATAGCAGAGATGCTGAGTCTCCATAATGAGATGTTGAGTTCAGAAAGAGGATAAGACAATAGTGTTAGCTACTGCAAAATGTGAAAGTGTGTTGTGAAATTTACAGGGGTGTGTTGTTATTAATTACTTGTGTTACACTTTTTACCAAGATCCTACTCTATATTATCTAAGTAATCCTTCACCACATATTTATTTTTTAATAGTCTTTTTAAATAAGTTTGCTTTTGTGATCTCTCTTAACAATTATCATTTGAAAACATAAAGTCTGTCATCCATAAAAATTTATTTCCTTGGTAGAAAATGCTAGTTGAGGTTCCTGTTTAGTAATTCTTTGTAAATATAAGTATGTCTGCTTGTGTCTGTATGTGTGGATGGATATGTGCATGTGTGCGAGTGTATACCTGTCCTTTTTTCCCCCTAAGGTAAGTCTTTCCGCTCCCGGGATTGGAATGACTCCTTACCCTCTCCCTTAAAACCCACTTCCTTTTGTCTTCCCCTCTCCTTCCCTCTTTCCTGATGAGGCAACAGTTTGTTGCGAAAGCTTGAATTTTGTGTGTATGTTTGTGTTTGTTTGTGTGTCTATCGACCTGCCAGCGCTTTCGTTCAGTAAGTCACCTCATCTTTGTTTTTATATATAAATATAAGTAAGAGTTTACACTGTTCCATTGTCATGGGCATAGCTGGTTTTGCAGTAATTATCAAGGTTATTTATTAAGTGTATAACTGATTGTAAATGTACTTGCATAACGAATTTAGAATCTTCAATATTTTGAGCAGATTGTTAAACCAGAGTGATTACTATTTGTGGTTATTATTATGCTTGTGGTCCTGAAGAAACTATGTTCATATTTTATTCATTTGTTGCCGGCCACTGTGGTCGAGCAGTTCTAGGCGCATCAGTCTGGAACCACGTGGCTGCTATGGTCGCAAGTTCGAATCTTGCCTCGGACATGGATGTGTGTGATGTCCTTAGGTTAGTTAGGTTTACGTAGTTCCAAGTGTAGTGGACTGATGACCTCAGATATTAAGTCCCATAGTGCTTAGAGCCATTTGAACCACATTTATTCATTTGTTCCCCAGGAAAGAATTCCATAGCTACGAACTGAGTGTACACATGAGCAGTATGTAACTAAAAGGCTCTAAGAGCATAGTATGCTGGTGATATTCTCTTTGCAAGCATTTTGAGTGTTCATACCACTTAAACTGAGAATCGGTATTCTTTTCTAAAAACATTGTGTTTGCTACCTAATATACAGGGTGTTACAAAAAGGTATGGCCAAACTTTCGGGAAACATTCCTCACACACAAATAAAGAAAAGACGTTATGTGGACATGTGTCCGGAAATGCTTGATTTCCATGTTAGAGCTCATTTTAGTTTCGTCCACCTGCGCTCAATGGAGCACGTTATCATGATTTCATACAGGATACTCTACCTGTGCTGCTAGAACATGTGCCTTTACAAGTACGACACAACATGTGGTTCATGTGCGATGGAGCTCCTGCACATTTCAGTCGAAGTGTTCGTACGCTTCTCAACAACGGTTTCGGTGACCGATGGATTGGTAGAGGCGGACCAATTCCATGGCCTCCACGCTCTCCTGACCTCAACCCTCTTGACTTTCATTTATGGGGGCATTTGAAAGCTCTTGTCTACGCAACCCCGGTACCAAATGTAGAGACTCTTCGTGCTCGTATTGTGGACAGCTGTGATACAATACGCCATTCTCCAGGGCTGCATCAGCGTATCAGGGATTCCATGCGACGGAGGGTGGATGCATGTATCCTCGCTAACGGAGGACATTTTGAACATTTCCTGTAACAAAGTGTTTGAAGTCACGCTGGTACGTTCTGTTGCTGTGTGTTTCCATTCCATGATTAATGTGATTTGAAGAGAAGTAATAAAATGAGCTCTAACATGGAAAGTAAGCGTTTCCGGACACATGTCCACATAACATATTTTCTTTCTTTGTGTGTGAGGAATGTTTCCTGAAAGTTTGGCTGTACCTTTTTGTAACACCCTGTAGAGGTACTGTCTTTTTTTCCACTTTTCAAAGTAAAATTAATGAATCTATTTTCTTCATGTTCAGTTTAACTTTACTGCATACAGACAAATTATAGTCTTCCCTTAGGGTTTCATTTTCTTTCTCTGCAGGTAGCTCCCTTGTTTTTTATCTTACTAAAATATTGGTGTCATCAGTAAAGAGATTTTTTTCCATGACTAACAATATTGGGTAATTTAGTGAAGTATATCAGGAACAGTAATGTAGGAACTCCTGTATTGATGTAGTTTGGATCTGATAAGTGCTTCACTCACAGTTTAGCCTTATTTGAGGTTTTTGTTATCTCCACTTTTTGTACCCTAATTGCTATGTATGATCAGAATCAGCCATTAGCTGCATCTCTTATTCCAGATGACACTAGCTTATGTAGTACAATCATGTACCAGGTGATAAAAAAGTCAGTATAAATTTGAAAACTGAATAAATCACGGAATAATGTAGAGAGGTACAAATTGACACACATGCTTGGAATGACATGGGGTTTTATTAGAACAAAAAAAACACAAATGTTCAAAAAATGTCCGACAGATGGCGCTTCATCTGATCATAATAGCAATAATTAGCGTAACAAAATAAGACAAAGCAAAGATGATGTTCTTTACAGGAAATGCTCAATATGTCCACCATCATTCCTCAACAATAGCTGTAGTCGAGGAATAATGTTGTGAACAGCACTGTAAAGCATGTCCAGAGTTATGGTGAGGCATTGGCGTCAGTGTTGTCTTTCAGCATCCCTAGAGATGTCGGTTGATCACGATACACTTGCGACTTCAGGTAACCCCAAAGCCAATAATCGCACGGACTGAGGTTTGGGGACCTGGGAGGCCAAGCATGACGAAACTTGTGGCTGAGCACTTGATCACCACCAAACGACGCACGCAAGTGATCTTTCACGCGTCTAGCAATATGGGGTGGTTTTTTTTTTTTTCTAATAAAACCCCGTGTCATTCCAAGCATGTGTGTCAATTTTTACCTCTCTGTCTACATTATTCCGTGGTTTACTAAGTTTTCAAATTTATACTGACTTTTTGATCACCCGGTACCTCAGACAGTTCTAAGAATATGCTCTGCGACACACTCATCCTTGTTATGAGCATCGAGTACTACTTTTGTTAATTCTACTACAGCTGATTTTGTACTCCTACATCTTCATGCCAAAACTATGATGCATTTGAAAAGTTGTGTGACAATAACACGCTTTATACTCCTCGTCATGGTAGATAAAAATTGGTATTTCTCTGATATTATTTGCTGACAATACACTTCTATACAATGAAACCACTATATTAGAATGAAATTTTCACTCCGCAGTGGAATGTACACTGGTATGAAACTTCCTGGCAGATTTAAACTGTGTGCTGGACCGCGACTCGAACTCAGGATCTGAGTTCAAGTCTCTGTCCTGTACACAGTTTTAATCTACAAGTAAGTTTCAAGCCACATTATTATTTCCCTGTGATTGACATTTGATGCAGGGACTGTCAGTTGTCTGCCACAATCAGAAAGTTTATGTAATAGATGAAAAGGCTAGGTTTGAACAATCACTAATCAATCACCAGTTGAGGTGGCGCAGTGGTTAGCATACAGGACTCGCATTCAGGAGGATGACTGTTCAAACCCGTGTCCTGCCATCCTTATTTAGGTTTTCTGTAATTTCTGTAAATTGCTTTAGGCAAATGCCAGGATTGTTCCTTTGGAAGATCACGGCCAATTTCCTTCCCTCATCTGATGGGACCGATGACCTTGCTGTGTGGTCCCTCCTCCCAAATCAACCAACCAACTAATCAGTCTGTGGGCTCACAAGGAGAAGAAAGGGTGGGAAGAACTTCAAGAAATCATCTATATGGTAGTGTAGGTTATGGTCCAAGGTATCACATCCTGGATCCATTCCTGAAATTGGACTCTCATTTGCAAGTAATCAATGAAAAAATTTTCCAAGATGCTCTAGGGGCTTAAATATGTAGTATTATGCAGAATGATGGCTGTAGTCTAATGGTGAAGATATATTCCTAATGTGCAGAAGGTTGTGAGTTCGAATGTTGTCACATGCCATGAATTTTTTTATTTTAAATGCTTATCAAAATTATTTTTATTCATTTAATTGGTTTAAATGTAATTTTTTATTTCTAATATTTCACAGTATCATAGTATTGACCCTTCTCTTTGCTCGTATTTTTTCTTCCTATCATTCTTTATTCATTTGGAATATTTGTGCAAAAAAAGGATAAGATAATAAATCAATCATATAGGCCATGCAATTGCATCAGTAATTTATTTTTCATTACAAGCTGTACATTTTTTGTGGTAATCGCCATACAAACATTTAAAACGTAAATTCTTGTTGCACTGTGGGCAAAATAAAGCAGATGAAGATTTAAACGAGAGAAGGGATTATAAATAAAACGAATTTTAAGCAGACTGAGGAATAGAAGTAATGAATGCAATAACATGGATGAAAATTTATTTATCTATCGTCCGTCTTCCTGTGTCAGGCTTCCTAGGTACTTGAAACTCTCTACTCTCCTCAATTTCCATTCTCTGGCCAGGTCTGTATGGAACATAGGCCTCTCCATCGTCTTCTGTCTTGCCACCATCTCTCCGTCTTCACCTTGGTCTGGTCTTCCCCTTTCTTCTGGAGGCATTCCTCTGAAAGCTGTCTGTCTCTCGGTCTTCCTCTTGGTCTCTTTCCTTCCAGTTTCATCTCGTGTATCCTCCCGAGTATCCTCTTCTCATCCATTCTCTTAACGTGTCCATACCATCTCAGCTTTGATTTCTCTATCTCCTCCTGTATGGTTCCACCTTCATTAACTCTCTGATCCTATCATTTCTTAACCTGTCTATGTTTATTACTCCAATACTGTTTCTCAAGAATTTCATCTCCATAGCTTTTCTCTGTTCCTTTCATAAACCAGGTTTTTTATGAATATGTCAGGATCAGGACATAGTACGACTGGTATAAAACCTTTTTACTGAATTGGGGTACATCCTTGCTCCATATCAGGCTTCTGACACTCTTCCAAAATGCTTCTGCTTTTCTCCCCGCTCATTTATTTCTCTGTCGCCCATCTTCCTGTGTCAGGCTCCCTAGGTACTTGAAACTCTCTACTCTCCTCAATCATTCCCCACCAATTATTATTGCCATTGATCCTCTCTCCTCCTTTCTTGTTGTGGTAATCATCTCACTCTTACATATACTAAATTTCATCCCATATTCTTGTAGTGTTCATTCCCATATGTCCACCTGCTCTTGTACTTCCTCCTCCTCATTCCCCCAAATCATCAGATCATCTGCAAACACCATAGCTTTCATATTCCTTTCACAAATTACTTGTGCTACTGTACTCATTACATCATCCATCACTACAATGAAGAGTAATGGTGAAAGTGCACTTCCCTGCCTCAAGCCATTCTTCTGTTTAATCCAAGCTGATCTCTCTCCTTCCACTTTCACACAGCTCACACTTCCATGGTACATTTCCCTTATCCTCCAAATAATCTGTTTTGCTACTCCTCTGTTCTCCAGGGCTTTCCACACTTTGCTTCTAAGTACACTATCATACTCTTTTTTTTTCAGTGTCCAGGAAGGTCATTAGTAGACCTATTCCATATTCATAGTGCTGTTCCTGCAGATGTCTTACAGCAAAAATTAGATCCACTGTGGACCTTCCTGTTCTGAAGCCATGTTGCTCTTCTCTCATTCTTCCTTCTAATTTTCCCCGAATTTGTCCTTCCAAAATTTTCTCAAAAATCTTTGCACAATGGCTCATCAATGTTATCCCCTTGCACTCTTTTCTATTTCCCTTGTTAAAGATCAGACAATTATTCTCTTCTTCTGGTCATCTGGGATCATCTTCTGTCTCCACACAATTTTCATTACTCAATATAGCCATTGTATCCCTACCTCTCCTGCTGCTCTCATCATCTCTACACTTAGCTGGTGACTTCCCTCCCTTCATCTTGCCCAATGCCTCTTCCAGTTCTCCCCATGTAAGTTCTAATCAAAGTTAATCACTCTAAAGTTAATCACTAAAAATAATTAAAATCATATGGACAAAGATTCCAAGTGAAAGAAAAAGTGATAAGAAGAAAAAATGAAAGCAAATGAAAAATTTAAATGATGACAGAAATGATGCAACAAAGAAATAAAAAATATTATAATCAGTCAATCAAATAAAAATAATAATCGAAGTCATAAAGACTTAATAATAAAAAAACATCAAACCACTTGTTGAGATTTGAACCCACAACTTTCTGTATGCCAGGAATATGTCTTAACCACTAAGCTCAGCAATCGTTCTGTGTAATACTACTACTATTAAGTCTCTAAAGCATTACAGGAAATTATTTTTCATAAATTGCATTAAACATTTCAAACTATCAATCCCACCCCTGGGCATCTCTCCCTGTCAGTATGTCAAATACATTGGGTAACCATGCAGAATGATTTAACATGGAATGTCCACATAAATTCAATTGCAGGGAAGCCAGGAAACAGACTGATTCTCATTGGCAGAAAACTAAGGAAGTGTAAGTATCCACAAAAAAGATGTTTACAAAACTTTTGTCAGGCTGAATCTAAAATTGTCAGTGTGGGACCCTTACCCTTGAATTAATCGAATAATAAATTTTTAAGACAAGTTGTGTGATTTGTTATGATTTCGTTCACTCAAGTTGAGAGCCTTATTGAAATGTCCTACATATTACACAGGGAGAATCTACACGACAGACGTGGTGTCCAGTTCAATGAATGAACATTACAAGATTGAGCAACCAACATTTTATTTTTCTCCCATGTACATTTCCCATAGTAACCAGATCAGTAATATTCCTTTATAGAACAAGATAAAGGCAGAAGAAAAGGAATAATATTGGTAAACTACATCAAACTCTCACCAAACCAGCCTTTACTAGTTTGGCCTCTCAACAATTCAGCTTGCATTCGAAATGACACACAAGAATGAACCATCAGGTGCAACAGTGTCGTTAGTGAATTACAATGTTAAAGAATGCTACACACATTTGAAATTGTGGGAATCTTTACAGTTCAGTATCATGTCTTCTAAAAGGAAACATGTTATGCTAGAGCTCAAGCAGAAATTCAGAATTTTAGGGAAGGTGAAAGCCACTGCTGCTGAGTACAGTGTTGGACAAGCAACTATTTATGATGTCAAAAAGTAAGACTATTTTATTCAACATTATGCAACCCGAATGGATAGTGAGCTGGGAAAACAGAAGGTTATGGGAAAAAGTTAGAATGAGGAACTGGACGTAGATGTTTGTAGATGGTTCATACAACAGTGCAGTAAGGGAAGTCCAGATAGTGGTCCCATAATAAAAGAAAAAGGAGCTGCATTTAACAAACAACTTGGTGGTAGTAACTTGTTTGCAGCAAGTGAGGGTTGGCTATTGGAAAAAATTACGTGGCGTTCAGTATCTGACAGCCGCCGGGGAAAGTCACTCAGCTGATGGACAATATGCAGACGAGTTTGTAAACAAGTTAAGGAAGGTAATAAAGAAGGAAGATAAAACTGCTGATGCCTTATACAGTGCTGATGAAAGTGCACTCTTTTACAAGATCCTTCCTTCAGAAACATTAGTTGCCAAGCATGAGAAGGAGACTTGTGGGTACAAGCAAGAGAAACAGTGCGTAACATAAATGGAATGTTGTAACGCAAATGCAAGTCATAAGCTACTGCTCACGGTGATTGGGAAATACCAACATCCACTTTGTTTTCGACAGAGTGACATAAATACACTACTAGTGCAACATTGCACTCAGAAGAAAGCGTGGCTGTACAGAAAAATATTCTCTCGGTGGTTCCATGAAACATTTGTACCAGCAGTGAGAAAAGATCTGAAGAAGAAGAAGAAGAAGAAGAAGCAGCTTCGACTGTAAGCTGTTCTTATTACTGAAGTGCTCCCAATCATTCTTCCAATGTGGCCCTGAAGCCCAGGGGTTTACAAGCACTTTTTCTTCCATGTATTGTGACAGCCCTGATTCAGCTCATGGACCAGGGAATTTTGGAATCAATTAAATGTCATTATCGACATGCACACCTGGCCTCCTTGCTGAATGAATGTGAAAATGACTCTTCCAAGACAACGCTGAAGGTGTCGAAGCAATGAACTTACTTGATGTTCTCCAAGAAGCTGAAGCGTGGGATAAAGTGGAAAGCACTATGATGATAAAAGGCTGGAGAAAAGTGTTGCCATCCATTGAAGCAGAGTTAGATCCAGAACTGAGTGACAGCGATGAGCCACCCAATTCAGAGTCATCAGTTGCTGATACCTTGTACACTGACATGTTCCACAAGCTTCCAGGAGGAGAAGAAATTGATGATGAAGATGTTGCTAAGTGGTTGAAAGAGGAAACCTGTGATACAGACCAAACTTTTACAGATGAAAAAATAATCAAAAGCAAAAGCAAGCAGGAAAGTGTTCAAAGTGATGAAAAAGGGGACAGAGAAGGAGTGAGCATGAAGATTTCTCACACTACAGACATCTTCCTGGAGTACATTATGCCGCAACCAGATACTTGCAGTACCAATGTAATGATAATAAACTAGTTGTGTGACAAAGCGTGCTGCCATCGCATATTGTCATTCGGACAATTAAAAATTTGGAACATGTTTCATAATGTGTGATACTACTGTATAATTATGTACGCACTCATTGACAAAGTTGCCTTTGGAAATGAATATATCATTGAATTTAATAAAGTATATCCTCCTATATTTTTAAAATTGTCTGTTCGGATTTAGTGAAGCACATCCTCTATGTTTTTAGAATTATATCTTTGGATTTAATAAAGTACATCCCCCACATTTTTTAAAATAAATTTCGGACACTCTCAATAATCCAGCACTTCCACTAATCCAACACCCATATGTGAAATGAATGACCTGATTACCTAGAGTCTAACGTGTGTGTCACAAATTATACTATGCCTCGAAGGATATAGATAAAGAATGTAAGTTGAAAGATGTTTCCAGGTGAACTGGAATGAGTTTCTGTATTGTTCTTTTTACTCAACACAAGCAGTCATCTACTTTTCTTTACACAATGAAAGACAACATGTTACTGGCATTATCAGGGTAATTTCATTGCAAGTGTGTGTGCCTTGTAAAGCATAGAGCACTATTTGATTTTCATTTATAGAAGTGTAAAGGCAAGCCTCCAGGGAAAATGTATCCTGGATGGAGACATATGTGATGGCATGTAGTTGCCGGCTAAAATACTTAAAAACTGTGATATTTTCTCATTTAGCTATAATTTAGCCCAATTTTCCTTTCAGATAAAATAAATAAAAATTGGAAACATTCTGTGATTGCTGCAGTGGTGTGGGGAATTCCTTCTTAATCTCCTTCCGAAGAGAAGAATTTAAACTATCACTTTTTAGTAGTTTATATATTTGTATTGCAACATTTTATATGTTGATTATTTTGTTATCTACTTTCCTTTTCACTGAGTTGTAGTATTCGTTCTATTGGCCAGCTTGGTACTTGTAAAACAAGTTTTTCTTTTTTATGTGTTATTTTGTCTTTATTTCAGATACAATAGAATACCCTGATATAAATGACTCAGTCACAAATACTGCACCATCACTGCCAAAAGTGGATCGTTCATCCAAACCAGCACATGTTGCTATAGCTGGACCAACTAACAGTAATAGTACAGCCCCAAGTGACGCTGATGCTGGTGGTGGCAGTGTTGTTTCGGATGCTCCATCAGTGCAACATGATAATGTGAGTTTTACACCACACAACAAGCCAGCCTTTGATCGTTCATCTAAGGCAGCAGCTCTTCAATTGTATGAGGAAAGAAGTCGTGCTTTAGCCAGCCTTCTAGAAAAGCGAGAGACATTGGCAAATAGCACACTGAATTTGGAAAAAAACCGGCTTAAAGCAGAAGAAGAGTGGGAGCAAATTAGACTACGTAAAGAGAAGGAAGCAGAAGAGGAGCTGAGAATGCAGCTTCAGCAGAAGGAGGAAGAACTGCTAAAAAATATAAGGAACTTAGAAAAGGAACGAAAGGAGAAGGCAAGTTATTTAAATCAAGTTGCAGCTGTACTAGAAAATACATGTGTGATGGTATGTTAAAGAAAAACTAATGTGAATTTTGGTTTTCTGGAAAGAATTTCTTTTGTTTGTCTACATAATTGTTAGATAGATAGATAGATAGATAGATATTCAGCAAACACAGGCCCTGCAGACCAGGCGTTGCTTCCACAAACTGCCTCCATTCCTTGCTGTTTTGTGTTTTGTGCCTCTCCAGGTGTCTTCAATTCCCAGGGCTGCTAGGTCCTTCGCCAGGTTGTCCATCCAGCGCTGCCTTGGTCGTCCAATGGGGCATTTGGTGTTTGGTTTCCCCACTAGTGCTATCTTCGCCTTTCTTCCATCTGGCATACGGGCTACATGGCCCATCCATTGTATTCCTTTGCTCTTTATCTTCTGTAGGATAGTTGGTTGTCGCATCAGAAGGTGGATTTCCTTGTTTTTCCTCCTCCTCCATTCTCCATTATCTAAAACTGGTCCCCATATCTTCCTCATTACTCTTCTTTCAAATGTTAATAGTTTTTCCCTTTCTCGCTTAGTCATGCTCCATGTTTCTGAACCGTACATTACTGCTGAGCATATCACTGTGTCGTAGATTTTCATCTTAGTGTTCACTGAGATAGATTTAGAGCCAAGCATTTCTCTGAGGGAATGCATGCATTTCGTTCCTACTGCTATTCTTTCCTTGATGTCCATTTTTATGTTGTTGTCCGTGGTGAACCAAGATCCCAAGTATTTGAACTGGTCTACTCTCTTGAACCTCTTGCCATCTATCTCAAGAAATTATACCTGCTCTTGTCTTATTCCTAATTGCGTGAACTCTGTTTTGTCTCGATTGACTTTGAGCCATACCTTCTGTGCATAATTGTCCATTTTCAGGTACATTTCTTTCAACTCGTGCTTCAATTCACGTAATAGTACTACGTCATCTGCATATGCGAGACAATTGAAGTTACCGTCCATCTCCATTCCAGCCCACTCCTTTTGGCTCCACTTTTTTATTACTTTCTCTAAGACGACATTGAACAGAACACATGAGAGACCATCCCCTTGTCTAAGGCCTGTCTCAATCTCAAATGTTTCTGATGTGGCTCCTCGGAAATGTACAGCTGCCTTTGACCCTTCCACACAAGCTTGCACCATTCTCACTAGCTTCTCAGGGATTCTGAAGTCCCGCATTGCATTGTGTAGGCTATTCCTGTGGATGCTGTCATATGCACATTGAAAATCGATGAACAGGCTGTAGATATCTTCATCATATTTCCAATGTTTTTCGAACAATTGTCTTAGTGTGAAAATGTGATGTATTGTCGATCAGTTTGGTCAAAAGCCAGCTTGGTACTCGTGTATGTTGTTCTCTATGAATGGTTGCAATTTTCTGAGGATAATGATGGACAGCTCCTTATACGTTACATTCAACAAGCTGATTCCTCTGTAGTTACCACATTCCATTCTGCTTCCCTTCTTGTATATTGGGGCATATTATAGCCAATTTCCATTCTTCTGGCAGTGTCTCCTTCTCCCATATCAACTGGATCAGTTTATATATCTCTAAGTGTAAGCTCTCACCTCCCTCCTTGAATAATTCTGATGTTGTTCCGTCCTCACCTGGGGCTTCGTTGTTTCTTAGTCTTTGATTATGATTTTCACGTCTTCTTCGCTAACTTCCCATTCTTCTTCATCTTTCCTTTCCTCCGTAGTGTTTGCAGGTAATATCCCACCTTGGTCTGGGCGATTCCACAGTTCGGAGAAGTATTCTTTCCATCTTTCTACAATTCTTTCCTTCTCGTTTATCAACATTACTATTACTCTTTCCAAGATAGTCCACACTAGAAATTATACACTTATGACCGTGCTCTTTACAAACCCCAAAGCACTTCTGTATAGTCATTAGATCTCTCAGCACTCTAATTTCATCTATGTTTGTAAAATAGTGACCCTGTAAGCTTTTTGTGTTTGGGGACAGAAAAAGCCATGTGATGCCATGTCTGCTGAATACAGAGGCTGAGACTTCATCGTTGTTGTTGTTGTTGTTGTTGTTGTGGTCTTCAGTCCAGAGACTGGTTTGATGCAGTCCTCCATGCTACTCTGTCCTGCACACGCTTTTTCATCTCCAAGGAACTACTGCAACCTACATCCTTCTGAATCTGCGTAGTGTATTCATGTCTTGGTCTCCCTTTATGAGTTTTGCCCTCCATGGTGCCTCCAGTACTAAATTGGTGATCGCTTGAGGCCTCAGAACATGTCCTACCAAGCGATCACTTCTTCTAGTCAAGTTGTGCCATAAATTTCTCTTCTCCCCAGTTCTGTTCAGTACCTCCTCATTAGTTACGTGATCTACCCATTCAGCATTCTTCTATAGCACCACTTTTTAAAAACTTCTATTCTCTTCTTGTCTAAACTAGTTATCGTCCATGTTTCACTGCCATACATGGCTACACTCCATACAAATACTTTCAGAAACGTCTTGCTGACACTTAAATCTATACTTGATGTTAACAAATTTCTCTTCTTCAGAAACGCTTTCCTTGCCATTGCCAGTCTACATTTTATATCTTCTCTACTTCGACCATCATCAGTTATTTTACTCCCTAAATAGCAAAACTCCTTTACTACTTTAAGTGTCTCATTTCCTAATCTAATTCCCTCAGCATCACCTGATTTAATTTGACTATATTCCATTAGCCTTTTTTTCTTTTGGTGATGTTCATCATATACCCTCCTTTCAAGACACTGTCCATTCCGTTCAACTGCTCATCCAGCACCTTCGCTGTCTCTAACAGAATTATAATGTTGTCGACAAACCTCAAAGCTTTTATTTCTTCTGCATGGGTTTTAATTCCTACTCCAAACTTTTCTTTTGTTCCCTTTACTGCATGCTCAATGCCCATATTGAATAACCTCGGGGATAGGCCACAACCCTGTCTCACTCCCTTCCCAACCACTGCTTCCCTTTCATGCCCCTTGACTGTCGTAACTGCCATTTGGTTTCTGTACAAATTGTAAATAGCCTTTTGCTCCCTGTATTTGACCCCTGGCACCTTCAAAATTTGAGAGTATTCCAGTCAACATTGACAAAAGCCTTCTTACAGTCTACAAATGCCAGAAACGTAGATTTGCCTTTCCTTAATCTATCTTCTAACATACGTCGAGGGTCAGTATTGCCTCATGTTTTTCAACATTTCTATGGAATCCAAATGATCCTCCCGAAGGTCAGCTTCTACAATTATTTCAATCGTCTGTAATGAATTCGTGTTAGTATTTTGCAGCCGTGATTTATTAAACTGATAGTTCGGTAATTTTCACACTTGTCAACACCTGCTTTCTTTGGGATTGGAATTATTACATTCTTCTTGAAGTCCAAGGGTACTTCACCTGTCTCGTACATCTTGCTCACCAGGGGAAGAGTATTGACAGGGCTGGCTGTCCCATGGCCATCAGTAGTTCTAATGGAATGTTGTCTACTCCCGGGGCCTTGTTTCAACTTAGGTCTTTCAGTGCTCTGTCAAATTCTTCATGCAGTATCATATCTCCCATTTCATCTTCATCTACATCCTCTTCCATTTCCTTAATATTGCCCTCAAGTACATTACCCTCGTATAGATCCTCTATATACATATTCCACCTTTCTGCTTTCCCTTATTTGCTTAGAACTGGTTTTCCATCTGAGCTCTTTATCTTCACACAAGTAGTTCTCTTTTCTGCCAATGGCCTTGCCACAGTGGTAACACCAGTTCCCGTCAGATCACCGAAGTTAAGCACTGTCGGGCTGGGCTAGCTCTTGGATGGGTGAACATCCGGTCTGCCGAGCGCTGTTGGCAAGTGGGGTGCACTCAGCCCTTGTGAGGCAAACTGAGGCGCTACTTGATTAGGAAGTAGTGGCTCCGGATTCGGAAACTGACATACGGCCGGGAGAGCGGTGTGCTAACCACATGCCCCTCCATATCTGCATCCAGTGACGCCTTTTGGCTGATGATGACACAGCGGCTGGTCGGTACCTTTGGGCCTTCATGGCCTGTTCGGGAGTAGTTGAGTTTGGTTTTAGTTCTCTTTTCTCCAAAGGTCTCTTTAATTTTCCTGTAGGCAGTATCAATCTTATCCTTAGTGACATATACCTGTACGTCCCTACATTTGTCCTCTAGCCATCTCCGCTTAGCCATTTTGCGCTTCCTGTCGATCTCATTTTTGAGACATTTGTGTTCCTTTTTGGCTTCTTTATTTACTGCGTTTTTATATTTTCTCCTTTCATCTTCTGTTACCCATGGATTTCTACTAGCCCTCGTCTTTTTACCTACTTGATTCTCTGCTGCCTTCACTATTTCATCTCTCAAAGCTACCCATTCTTCTTCTATTGTATTTCTTTCCCCTTTTCTTGTCAATTGTTCCATAACGCTCTCTCTCTGAAACTCTCTACAACCTCTGGTTCTTTCAGTTTATCCATGGTCAATCTCCTTTCTGCAGTGTCTTCAGTTTTAATCTACTGTTCATAACCAGTAGATAGTGGTCAGAGCCCACATCTGGCCCTGGAAATGTGTTGCAATTTAAAACCTAGTTCCTAAATCTCTCTCGTACCATTATATAATCAATCTCAAACCTCCCAGTGTCTCCAGGTCTCTTCTACGTATACAGCCTATGAGTAACTTATGCTCTGTGCAAAATTCTACCTGGCAGCTTGCTCTTTCTTTCCTTACCCCCATTCCATATTCACCTAGTACTTTTCCTTCTCTTCCTTTTCCTACTATTGAATTCCAGTCCCCCATGACTATTAAATTTTCATCTCCTTTCACTATCTGAATAATTTCTTTTATCTCATCATATGTTTCTTCAATCTCTTTGTCATCTGCAAAGCTAGTTAGCACATAAAGTTTTGCTACTGGTTAGGCATGGGCTTCGTGTCTATCTTGGCTACAATAATACGTTCACTATGCTGTTTGTAGTAACTTACCCATGCTCCCATTTTTTTAATTCAATATTAAACCTACTCCTGCATCACCTATATCAGATTTTGTATTTATAACCCTATATTCACCTGACCAGAAATATTGTTCCTCCTGAAACCGAACTTCACTAATTCCCACTACATCTAACTTTAACCTATTCATTTCCCATTTAAATTTTCTTACCTGCCTGCCCGACCATTACACTATTGTTTTTGTCCAAAACCAAGCACAGAAGTGTGCACAGCTGCGTTATCATGTTGCAGAAGCTGTGGATTGTTTCATCATCTTCTGGGCTATCGCCCCCAACCCCCCCTCCCCCTCATGACTTCACATAAACTAAACTTCTTGGAAGTAGCGCTTGTTACTGAATGTTAAACCCTGTAACAAGAACTCATGTTGCACTACACTGTTAAAATAAAAGAACACAAGGAGTGTAACCTGTATGTTTGACTGCACTTGTCAAATTTTAATTGGTTGTGGCAATCCATAATGCTCCCATTGGTATGATCAAGCATTAGTTTCAACATAATATCTGTAAACCCACTTTTCATCACCTATTATGACATGATTCAGCACTATTGTTGATTTTTATCTAGAGACTCCTGAATAACTTGCATTCATTGTTGTTTTTGTTCGAAATTCAACTATTTTTGAACTAATTTTGGTATCACACATTTCGTATTCAAAACATCTGAAAAATTTTGGTGGCGTGAGTGGAGTGTGGCAAAATCATCAGCAAATTTTCTGATTGTGATTCGGCGGTTGTTCGTGATAATTTCTTTCACTTTTTTCCATGATTTCATTGGTTGGCAATATTTTGTTGTGTCCAGAGTATTAGTCATTTTCAACATCTTGAAGGCCTTCTTCGAACTGTTTGTACCACATGTAAACCATTGTTTTACTTGTAGTAGACTCACCAAAAGCAATGTTCAATATTTCTAAAGCTTTGTTCATTGTTTGTGTTCTTACAACAAAACTTAATAAAAGTTTTCTCATCAACTTTTATACAGAATAAATTATTGCTGTTACTATCAAAACATATGTCAATTTTGACATCTGACAACAGACTAAATATCAAGCATGGTTAACACTGTAGAGGTATGTATCAGCAATGTTTAATAGAACAAAAACAAAATAATCGCATGAATGAGAGTAATACAGCATGCAACAAAAAAAAAAAAAAAAAAAAAAAAAAAAAAAAAAAAAAAAAAAAATCCATTACTTTTTAAACATAACACATACTTTGTTGTTGTGAACTGATAAGCTCTTCAGTCTTTTCTTTCTTTGTTTTTCAATGGTGTCAGTTGTGTAGTACTTACTAACTAAACAATGGCATGAGGGAAGGCAACCACATAATGCTTAAACTAGGCTCTAAACTGCAGATAGCCGGCCGCGGTGGTCTCGCGGTTCTAGGCACTCAGTCCGGAACCGCGCGATTGCTACGGTCGCAGGTTCGAATCCTGCCTCGGGCATGGATGTGTGTGCTGTCCTTAGGTTAGTTAGGTTTAAGTAGTTCTAAGTTCTAGGGGACTGATGACCACAGATGTTAAGTCCCATAGTGCTCAGAGCCATTTTTTTAAACTGCAGATAGATAGCAAAATGGAAATGTTGGACACGCTATCTCAGCTTTCAAACTTGCTACTCTCTCCCCCTAATGCTGCAGAATAGGCCGAAGTAGTGGCAGCTGTTAAAACTGAGGTATGAGTGGTGATCAGTTGGTCAGTACATTTTATATGTGCATACTACCTGCCCTCACTTATCAGTAGTGTTGTTATGATGCTTGACAGTAAGTAAGTAAGTAAGTAAGTAAGTAAGTAAGTAAGTTATTGTACGTGCAATAATGGCAGCTACTCTCATTTTTGTGCTTGTTCAGGTAAGCATAGCCCATGGAGCACATAATGTCAATATTTATTTTCTGTTTCTGGGGTGAGAGGTGTTGGGGTGGCGGGGTGGGGATTTGAGCTGCAAGTAGTATGATATTTTGCACTCATTGCCTCATCTTGACTCAGTTTTGATTTGTTTCATTTATGTGTTATGATTATTTGTAGAAATCTAGAATGACAGCTTGCATGAACTAAATGACACATACTTTACAGGAATTGGAAAACCAATCACTACGCAATGAATTAGAATTGTACAAAAGTAAAGAGCAGGAGGAATTAAATCTGGCAAAAGACAAGAAGCTTACAGATCTTGAAAAGGAAGTCAATGAAAGAATTAATCTTACAGAAAAAGAAATGAAAAAGATCACCCAACAACGGGAACAAAAAGAACAGGAAAGGTTTGTGGAATCTTTCTTACTCTTTCATATCTTTTTTAAATGTCTGTGCTTCAGAAGTATGTAGCAGATTAGATGGAGAAAAGACCTTAGTGGCACAATTTCGATGAAAGGACACATTCTGGAGCACTAAAAAAAATAATTTGGTGATAGAGGTAATGAGGATACTAAAAATTGTAGGAAGAAATCAAGGCTTTGAACGCACAACAAAAGTTGCAGTAGCTAGATAGAAATGCGAGAGACCTGCATAGGATGCACTAGAATGAACAGATCGCCATCTGCCTCGATAATAAGACTGAAGACTACTGCAAGGAACAACCAAAGGACAGCTGGCAGTGATAAATGTTTAGCCTGGATACTGTGAAAGAATTCCCACAGACTTTCTTTCAGACTTACCCCATTAATTGTGTGAACATAAATATAAATGGTTAAAAGAAGATAACACGTGTCAGGAATACCACATTAATATTTTAACACTCTCAAGATGATAAAAATGAGAAAGCAATTAACCGAAACATTAATACAGTGGATATAAAGTTATTGCTTTTATGATTTAAAGTGATTTGAAGTACAACAAAAGCATTAAGTATGTGGCTGCAGAAAATAAACAATAAAATAAAATAAATTTGACTGTAGTTAACATGGTTTGAAACTTCCAAAAGAAGAATAAAAAGTTTCAATTAAATTTCTAGATATAATGTTAAACTATGAGCTAAAATGGAAACAATAGATTAATACTTTTTCCAATAAATTAAGCTCAGCAGTATTTATAATGGAACGACTGTGTGCATATAACAATCTGTACACTGTAAATCGCAGAATCACAGTACAGATGAATTTATAATCATAGGTATGAAAAGTATAATTGCTTTAAAAATGTCCATTTGAATTATGTTGAAAAAGTGTCAAAAACAATTGTTTATTAATTTTAAGGATTTCAATATTGTATTCTTTCAGTCACTTTACGGGGTGTTTCGCAATTCCTGTTACATACTCCTAGGGGTTATGGAGGGAACTTAGGAGATAAAGTTTTGATAAGAAACCCATGCCCAGAAATGTATTGTTTGGATGTAGGCTAAAATAAGATTAAAGATAGGATGACTTTCAAATCTCCCACTTAAAGATACGCACACAGTGGAGACAATGAGCTTTAACATGCATGCTCTACAAGAACTCATGGCAAAGGGCAATGTTTCAGGTGTTTCTTGCCAGCTTCTCATCTAGATGATGAAGGATGTTCTCTTCAAAGTTGAGTGTGCAGCATGTTTGTGAAGCACCACAGTCAGCCTTCGTAGTTGTGAACGTACCAGTTTCTCCCAGCCTTTGTTATAGGTAGACAAAAATGGTATATTACGTCATAATTACAACAGGGACTCACAATGGTGCCCTCTTCTCAGTTTGTGTGTGTACTGGAAAGCAAGAGATTTGCAAGTGATCTGATCTTCAAACTTACCCAGATGTGCATTTCCAGTCATGTGTTCCTTGTCAAAACTTCATCTACTAACATCCAAACCTCCAGATATCAAGACACTCAGATCAGTATCAAACATTGTGTGTTGATAGAGTATCAACCAAAACACCAATTTAGTTTGTGCTGTGTGCTGTTGTCCATTAGGACAAGTATAAATGGTAATTAAAAGTAACACCAGAACTATGTAGTATAGAAAAAGCATATCAATGAGGTGCAACTTTGGAGACCTGTGGTAGGTGAGTTGGTAGGGCGTCAGATTGTCGTGCTGAAGGTCCTGAGTTTGAAACCCACTAACTGCAATTTTTCTTTTTACCAGTTAACGTGTGAACTTGTTATAGGGGAGAACATTTTTCTGACATGTAAAAAGATGTTTCAGAGTTTGTAGCAATGTTCTTTTGATAGTCTGCTTTCACTTCATTAGTTGAAAGTAGCAAACTTGTAGAGTACATTTGTATAGATGGGTGTGTTATCTATATAAATGCATGATACAGGTTTGCCACTTTCAGCTAACGAAGCTAAAGCAGACTGCCAAAAGAACATTGCTACAAACTCCAAAACGTCCTTTTGCATTTCAGAAAACTGTTCTCACAAATAACAATTTTACACATCAACTGTTAAAAAAAATTGCCATCAATGGGTTTCAAACTCCAGATCTTTAGTATGATGATCTGATGCTCTACCAACTCACCTACCATATATTTCCACATTTGCGGTTCTCAGATAGTTTCTTTATACTCTGTTGTTCTGGTGTTAATTTTAATTATCATTTAAGCATCTTTTACTGGACAAAAACGCACAGCACGAACTAAATCAGTGTTTCGATTGATACTTTATCGACACACAACATTTTGTGCCGATCTGAGTGTCTGAAATCTGGAGGTGTGGATGTAATCCCCTCTCCAATCCCTACAAGTCTGTAAGAGGAATTGGGAAATGTATAAATTCGAACTGTTTGTAAGAGCACTACAAGACCTCACAAACGTAGAGACCAGTGACACAACTCATCCCCATAACGTGAAAACATATAACTAGGCCTATTTTAAATATTTCATAGATAGGTTAAATGTTTTTGAAAATGAAGCTCAATACTCTATCAAATTAATATAACCACTGCCAAGAAACATATGAAATGTCAGGGCTGAGATGACTTCCCCTGCAATTCTGAAAAAGTGTGTTATAGAGAAAGAATCCTCTAGTGTGATGAAGTGTAGCAACAAACACTAAACAAAAGTGAGCAGTAAATAGACCATTTTTTTGTTTCCCTTCTAGTGTACAATTAAAAATAACAGTAGATGTCATTGTATTGTATTTTCAAATCCTGACATAGTTCTGTCATCTGAGCTTAAATATTCTACATGTTTTATATGTTTCTTTTATAATGAGTACCCTCTGCTGAAGACATCACCTTTTTGTTACTATCCAAACATAAATACTGGGTCAATAAGCAGAAATAGCTAAACACTGACGAAGTAAGTTCTTATCCCTATCCGGCCATCCAGATTTAGGTTTCCAGGTTTTCCATCAGTCACTTAAAGTTCAAGGTGAGGGTGGTTCATTTGAAAGTGAATTGACAGTTACCTTCCCCTATCCGAGCTTGTACGTTGTCTCTAATACTTAGTGTGTGGCTGACATAATATTACCAGTATAAGGAAAAGATAGATTGCTATTCACTGTAAAGATGACACATTGAGTTGCAGACAGACAGAATGAAAAGACACTTGCACATTAGCTCTCGGCCATAGCCTTCATCAGAAAAGAAAACACGCACACATTCATTCACACAATCAGGCACGCCTCACACACACATGATGGCCATCTCTGTAGGCTCAGACCAGAATGCAGTTGTCACATAGAACAGAAGCAGCAATATGAAGTGGGAAGGGATAGCAGGGTACAGGTAGGGGCAGAGAAGAGCACAATCTGGCAGAGCATTCGGGGAATGGAGTGCCAACAGGCACAGTGTGGGGTGTGGGGAGGCTATGGTGCAGGGAGGTTGGGGAGAGTGGAGGGAAATGAGGAGTGAAAAAGGAGAGGAGTGGGGGGGGGGGGGGGGGTTAGGTGGGAAAGATGGGCAGGTATGTTGGCAGAGGACACCACACGAAGAAAATTGGAGATGAGAATAGGGTGGAGGTGTAGGACATATGGCGTGGAAACTGTTGGATTGGATGAAGTGTTTTGGACAGTAGGTTACCGTAGGTTGAGGTCAGGGTAATTTAGAGAGCAGAGAATGTGTTGTAAGGATAACTCCCATCTGTGCAGTTCAGGGAAGCTGGTGATAGAGATTGTGTAGTGAAGCACCCATTGGAATCGAGCATGTTATGTTCAGCTGTATGTTGTGCCATAAGGTGGTCTCCTTTGTCTTGATCCCTGTGGCAAGAAGTTGGGATTGCGAATGGAATAAGGATGGACTAGGATGTTGTGGTAGTTGGGTGGGTGACAGAACACTAATTTCGGAGGGATGGATCTTGGGAGACTGTTCATTGTTTCAGGGCATGTTGATAGGTAATTAAAGCCCTGACAAAGGTTGTGGTTACAGTGTTCCAGACTAGGGTACTGCTGGGGGACAAAGGCGGCACTCTTTTGTAGCTGGTTCTTGTGGATGATGGGAGGATTGGGGGTGCGAAGGGAATTGG